>NC_056748.1:722909333-722921833 GCF_019279795.1 Protopterus annectens
AAAATAACTGCTTAAATAAGTTAAGTGTCACTTTTACACATCAGTTTATTTGCATAATGGTTGCTTTGCATCTGTTCTTTACTCTAAGACCTGTACAGGACATCACTTTGTCAGTACGTTTACATGTGTTATCCAAAAGTGTATTGAGAGTTACATTGCAAGTGTACTGATTATAGTAGCATGCAGGGCTATTGCAGTAGATGGTAGATACACCCCAAGCTCATACTGAGAGCAATGTTCAGTACTATTGCAGTGCTGTGTGATAAGCCACATCCTTTTTAACAGTGCTACTGTAATAGGTGTTGCTGTTCAGTTGCAGTTCTGTGTTTGTGTTGTTGAGAATATACCTCAGTACACAATACGTGCCTGACTAAAGATTGTAGATACAGATATCCAGCTGTCTGGCATAACTATACCATACTATATGGCCTAGCAGGACAGTACTAGTGCATGAATTAGTAAGGCCCATGCTGGGATAAGGCTGTTAATTCCTCTGTTTTCCATACCAAGAGAGATGTGCCTAAAAACATGGCCTAAAGAAAAGCACTGTATCTTCCACATCCACTTGGAAACCCAAGTTAACAGATGCTGAGAATTAGGTGGTACTGGGGACCCTCCCTCACCATAGACAACAGCTCTTTGTTGTCCATTCCACTGACCAGCCCTTCCATGACAGTGCCTGGGCTGAAACTGTCAGTAATGTTAATGCTGTGGGTGGTCAGGACCATGGCTATGAAATGGTCTGCCGGAGAGCCAAGAACATGGTCTGTTTTGCTACCCAGACAGCAGAAATCCTGGCAAAAGAACACAGGGCAACAAGTGATGGGCCATCAACCAAACCACTTCTTACAGAGAAAAAGGACTTCCTGGCCTTGCTTAAAGGCAGTATCGCCTCCGTGGAGTCCCACAGTACAGTGCTGTATGTTGTGGCAGAGGTACACACATATCTCTTAAATTACATATTTTCACAGAATGTCCAGATTTTTGTCTCACATTTTTGATCCGTTTTTTTTTTCATAAAATTGTGATTTTCTAGCAAAGTAGTGACAAATCATTAAAGACTGAAGTTAGAAAATAATGACGTACATTTGGGTTTCAGACTTCATACCCTTCAGAAAATTCATGCTAATGCACAATCTGTTATTCTATCAACTTTCTAAGTTTGTAAGAGCAATATTTGAAAATTGTCCCTATTTTTGGGCCTTTGATCCACTTTTATTCATGGCTTTGTCCAGATTTCTTGCTCTAAGAGGTTGAGAGGTATGCTACACAGTTCCGAGAGACTTTCAACTGCAAATGCCCAGGTGTGCAATCATAGTTCACTGCCTCAACAGCTGTAACTCCTCATTACTTTGTAGTCTCTCTACATGTTATTAAATCTCTATGACTTATGGTATATGGGCACATTCGGGCTCCAACAAGCACATCCACCTCCACAAGGTACAATTTGTGAATACCCAAGACACACAAACATGTGAGAGAGGACAGGTTAATGGGAACACCATAGATGAGGGAAGTGTGCTGCCCTCCAGTAAACAAGATATGGTTATTACCCTCCCCTGAGGCTGGTGTGCAACAGTTTCAACCCAACATAGGTCCAGAGCCGTAATGGAGACACAGGCTAGTCTCACCACAGCCATGGCAAAGATAATGAGGGTGATCCAGACTGTGCATGTTGACCTACAGGAGTTCCATGTCCTGTATGTGTGATTCCTTTGACTGAATAAATCATACAGTGAACTGTGCAGTTTCTTCACTGAGTCCTCTGGCAGGAAAGAGGGGCCACCCTTGCATACAAACATGTGCTACATCCACAGACAATAGCCAACACGGCCATGAAAAAGTGAGATCCCACTCCCACAGTGCTATCACTTTAACATCGTTTGTACAGGTGTACACCTTCAGGAGTGGGTATCCCCCCTGGTTTTGTCCATTATCATGCTAATGCATCTTCAAGCAGACATTGGTTGAGGTCATGTAGCATACCAGTATCTAGCCAAGGTCATGGTACAGCCAGTGCAACACCTGGCAAGGACAGCCTTGGAAAGATTAACCCTTTGTCATGCAAGCCCTGGACCTGACTGCTAGGCCAAGCCGCATTGCTTCAACACACACACACACACACACACACACACACACACACACACACACACACACACACACACACACACCAGGCCCCAGCACATTCCACACATCCACAGACTCCAGCCCTTCTCAACATTAATCCCACCATAATAGTTGTCAATCTACCCATAAAAGCACTTGTTCTTTTGTTACACTTCAGTATGTAGATTCACATACTTCCCTGTGAAAGATATGCAACTCTGTATGATCTCGTCCACCTGTACAAAGATAACTGTACCCAGCCCTTTGCATACTGTTTCCTGGGTTGCCTATGTCTGATGTACACCATGACCAGTAAGCACAGATTACTATTATTACATGCATTACAGTAGTATATCTGTTTAACTCTTGCATAGTTATGTTATGTTGTAAAGCTATGTGCAATCAGCTGCTGTTTTGCTAGTGTCACGCCCTGCATGGCCATCCTCTGCTGCTTGCTTCTCCTCCTCCTACACCTCATCTGCCTCAGCTTCCACTGCCTGTGGTGCTGGGAAATGCTGGCCCTGCAATGCTTCCTAACTATACCATTGTGTAACATATAGTGGAGTCATACTGCAGGACACCACCAGATGAATCTAGTCAGTGAAAGTGTGCCTTCAGCAGCCAAAGCACAAGCTCTGTAATGTTTCTGGTTTGAGACAGTGCATGTTTGTACCCCTGGTCACTTTGTTTGTGTGGATTTCTGATGGGTGTCATCAGCCAAGGTTCCAGGGCATATCCAGCATCACCAACAAGATTCTCCTGTGGGATGTATCCCCTTGCAAACTGTTGCTAAAGGTCACATGTGTACCATATGTGTGAGTCATGAAAACTGCCCAGGTGGCATACGCACACACACATCACAAATTATATCCTATGCATTGCAGACCACATTGCTGGAGTGATAGCCTTTGAGGTTTATGTACATCCTCTGCAGGTCCCCAGCTGAGGCCTTTATTTAATTGTGGATACAGTCTATGGCCCCTAGAAACTTATGGGAGCAGGCTATATGATATAACACCTGCATGGTGTTGGCTCTCTCCTTTGGGGATATATCAAAACCACATATGCTCCCCCCACATGGTGAAGCATGACAACGAAGAACTGATGTAGTATTCTGAGGCAGAGATACCCCCCTCTGTGACTCCAGTTGGTCATTGAAAGGTCACTGTAGTTAATATATGGAGAACCATGCATATCTTGGTATCCACTAGGACAGGTACTTCAAACCCTGGGCTGCAGATGAAGCTGACACATTTCCACGATTTCTTGTATGTTGCCCCTGTCCACATAGTCCACTATGTTGACATCATGGATGGGCATGAAATGTTATGCATGGTCGGATGATCCTGAGTCTCTGGGGGCAATATCGCTCACTGACAGGCAAAGCAGCAACAATGAAATCTTTCTACAGATACACATTTATAATGGCAACCCCAAACATATTTTCATAATGCACACTGTGTGAGCAAGGGCATATGATTGAGTTCAAATCTAAAGCGAGTGAAGTTTTGCTGCGTGACATTAAGACGTATCTAAATCACTCCTCCATCTTGTTTTGCATCATTATCATAAACAATGCTTCATTATGTAGTCATTACAGAATGGGCAAAACTGTGCATTGCACCCTGACTGGAGAACAAACATTCTCTAATAAGGTGTTAATGTACAGGTAATGCCTGCTAAAAAAACAAGTCTTGACACTTCATGCCAGCATGAAGCTCGGACAGTAAAAAAAAAAAAAGGCAAACATCTGTCTTACTGTTTAGAGAGTGTAAAGTTAAGAAAAAAGTAAAAGAAAAAAGAAAAATGTGTGTATGCATAGGTATAGGTGGGCGAGCCACAGCTGACTTGAGCCAACCTTCAACTTGAGAATAAGCTTTTCTTGGTCTTGTGCTGTAGTAATGTACCAAGTAGAGAATGAGCAGAGCCACAGTTCCCCCCCCCCCTTTTTTTTTAAGTATGTGATCCTGAGAAGTTTGCAGGCTACAGTTATGTAGCCCTGGTCATGTCAGACATGCTAGGGTTTGCTAAGACTTCAGTGGGGTGGCACCATGCTGGCAGCATGTAAGCAGCAGGAAGGCATGGCTTTTGAATGCTGAAATGGCATGACTGATTTCTTTGTTAAACCAGAAGAGCACACGTCTCTCAAATTTTCTTCATTTTGTTTTCTTAACAATGGAAGAATACACAAGTCTTCTCAATTTTGCTTCAAATATTTGTCTTGTCTCTCATCAAAATTTCAAATGGAATCATGGAGGATTACAGTCAGTCAATAATTCCAGCCATTACAGTTTCATATTTCTTATTTTTCAGGAAACACAAGCTGAAACAAAACCTTTTCTGAATAGCTTTTAAAGTTAAAGTAATATTTAAAAAAAAATGACCCGGATTTAGGGCCTTTGACCTCCATTATTTTTGGCCTTGTCCAAAATTCTTGAGCAAAGAAGTAAAGAGGTATGGAAGAATACAGGAAGAATAGCTCTTTAATATTCAGTAAGGAATCATGTTGTGCTATGATAAGTATTAGTTAGATGGAGTGTCTGACTTATTTTGTACTTTCAGGAGAGTGGAACCTGGCCTCCTATTTATTCTAGAGAAAGAGAAGCTCACCATACTATTATGTCCGTTTTAGAGTAGCCTACTTGAAGGTGGACAGCCTGGAATGAAGGAAGGATCTACTGCCTTACGTTTTTTCCACCAGTGGACTCAGGTATGTGTGTGACTTAGCCAGTGCTTTATTTTACTTTCACTTATTCTAATGAGTGCTGTAATTCTGGCTGCAAAACTTATACATGCACACTGTTTAATATTGAAGAATTTAATTAGCATTGAGGTTAGATAAAGACAAGAAGACAGTGTAAAGGTATTTTCAGTATGGTTATTCCCTACCAACAGTACAGTAACTTGTGTGGTGAACAGCAGTGCTCAGCACAGCAGAGCTCTAGGCTGTATTAAACCAAATGTTCCTACCGCTCTACAACTTACAGTTTTGTTGTCTACTACCATGTGTAATTGCATTAAAGTGATTAGCAAGCTAACATGAGACATGACTGAGAACTTGCTTTAATATTACATTTAGCATAGTACAGCACAGCAGAGGCATATGGTGTATTATTTCTAATATGTTTATGTTCCTGTATAGTCTACAGCTATGCTGTGCACTACTATGCATGCTTTGACTAATTACAAACTATATGCAGTGAATGGAGCACCACTGTTAATATAGTCTACAGGATATGAAGTGCCACAATTACACTCCAAAATTGATGCAAAGACTGTCTCGCTAAGTAGTTTTCTGACATCAGAAAGGTACGTAACAAGATTATTTTAAGTTCCTTTCATTGATATTAAGTTCTGCTCTTATGCTACTGTATCAATGATCAGTGGACACCACTGAAGAGCAAAGGAAGTGCAAAAAGCTTGAAACACTGTGAAATGCTTCCTTCATTTTTTTAGGAAGGCTATAGGAAGCATTTACACTCTGTGGTGGCCTCTGCTTGTATGGGTATAATAAATGTGTTACAGATTTCAATGCTGTAAAACAATTGGTGCACTTAAAGTTTTGTTCCTACCTATTGTCTTTTGGCTTTTCCCGGTTAGGGGTCACCACAGCGGAACTCCGGTCCGCTAATGATTTGCAGTAGATTTTTACGTGCTGAGTTGCCAGCTCTGACGCACAACCTTCAACAAAGGTACGTCCATTCACGCATGTCTCTACACAGAAGATGCTCTAGCTGAGAATCAAACGGGACAATGTCTTACTGTGAGGCGACAATGCTACCGCAGTATTACCACCGCAGTATTTGTTCCTACCTATTGTAGTACATGAAATTTTCTTAAATTAATGTATACGGTTATGGCATTTTCTTCATACTTGTAACCATACACAAAGGTTTTGGATAACTGTCAGGCCTATACCTGATGCATGAACTCTTAAGTCTGAACTTAATCCTCAGTATATTACCAGCAACATAAGTGCTGTACAACGCACAGAGCAACACTATAGGGCAAAATCTGTGAGACTATAGAGGCATGTGGAGCAGCTACAATGCTTTACACTTTTACTTTTTATTCACCTGCTTACAATGAGACATCTGAGGTTTACTCATTCAAGAAAGTAACTGTAACTGCTTGATGTTTGTGTGTGTGCTTGTGCGTGTGTCTGTGCGTTTCTGTGTAAATGTGTGTGAGTCTGTATGTCTGTCAGTGTTTCCAAATGTGAGTGTGTTAAACCTGAGGAAGCGTACTTGGATGTATGTGAAAGCGCTTGTTTTTGTCGAAATAAATCCAGATTTTATCCTGTTTTTTCATCGTGGTGGCCTCTACTTTTGTTGCTGTTTCGTGAAATGTGAGTGTGTGAGTGAGTCTGTATGTCTGTCTATGTTTCTGAATGTGTGTTTCTATGTATATATGTGAGTCTGTATGTGTGTGTGTGTGTGTATGTGTGTGTGTATGTGTGTGTACGTATGCTTCTATTTATATGTGTGAGAGTTTGTGCCTCTGAGTGTGTGTTCATGTGCGCGCATGTGCATGTGTGAGTGTATAAATTAAAACCTTGCATAACTTATATTTTGGGTATAAATACTTCCTCCAACAACAAATATGTGTTAGATGAACTTTGAAACCCTATGCAGAGGAACTATTTTACATCAAAAATATAGAAAAAAGTAGCAATTACTAGAAAATGGAAATCAAAGTCTAAACCAACTGTTCTACAAGTAGTGAATATAATAACAGAGATAAAACAACTGTAACTGGGATCTTTAGAAAAGGGTAGGAGCAAATTCCAAAGAGAAAATGGGAATTGTGTGAACAATGCATACAGAATAATGTTTTGGAGGAGGAATAAGGTTTAAAAGAAGGCAGGATTTGAATGAGCTATGTAATTTTTGACTGACAATGACTGAACACATTATTAAGTAATGTATAATGTTTGCAACTAAAAATATGCCGATATGGTTTGTTTTTATTTACATATATTTATGATTGCCTAGGTCATAAGTGATAATTTAATAAAGATATTTCTTGTTTAAAAAATATAAAAAGTATACAGTAGTAAACAAAAACAGAAAACTATTTAACAGACAGCCCATTTTCTAAGAATAATAATGCCCTCCAGAGTGTATGTTACTGGGGAAACGATGTCCTACCTAGTGTGTTATATGCTTGCTTAGCATAAAGCACTGCCGGTCACATTATTTTGTTTAGCCACTGCTAGGAGCTGGGTTTTCTGAAATGCATCCACCCTATGCTTATCACACAGGTTAACATGAAGAGGAAACATTTGCTGAATCCGGCCCCTCATCTATTTGCACATTTAAAATGAACGTAAAAAGGTAATTGCACAAAAACTAACAGAATACAAACAGGAAGGGGGGTCGAACAGGCTTCAAACCATCAAAAAGCTGTAACTCTTCACACTGCTCAAAGTATGTAAAACAAGTTACAGAATACAGTACAGGCCAAAGAAGGACATGAACTCACAGTCTTAAAAGCACTACTTTTATATCCTTTTACTCCTTTTGCTTGCTGACCATACCATCTCTCAGTCAATTAGAACATTTTATTCCCTCCCTGTGTAACAACCAACTAAGAGGGATCATCATCCAGGCAGCTATCAGGGTAGTTAGCAATGTTTCTCCCTGACCATAATGTGTGTGTGTGTGTGTGTGTGTGTGTGTGTGTGTGTGTGTGTGTGTGTGTGTGTGTATACCCTGCAAGGTGCTGGACAGGGGATGTGTAATGGGCTGATTGTGGAGGATGTCCTTTACTTCCAAACAGGGTGCTGCCTACAAGCAATGGTCTGCTCAGTCTCTAGCATCAAGACTGCACTGCCTTGTATGCATCGAACTGGATGCAAACTTCACCTTCTCAGGAATGGTGAGCGGACCACTCCTTTTCACTCATCCCCTTCTCTGACTGGCTCCTCCAGTGGTGAGACTGCTGATCAGCCTCTATCACCTTGGTGGCAGTCAGGGCTTTACCACTCTGTACCACAGACAAGCCCACTTGAAAACATTACTTCTGGGCATAATGTTTAAAAGAATGACTCAGCTTTCTGTTCACTGTAGACACAGCAGCACACTTGAACATACATGAAAAGAAAATTATGATAGTGAAATTTAAGCAATTTGATGCTAAATGTCTCAGTTGCCAGTGCAGTTTAAAACCAAGTTACACTAGTAAAAAATAAATAAAGAAACAAACTAAAAGCATATCCAAAAGAAATACGTACATTCAATAAACCAAGAAAAATGAGATAACAGACAACTAAGAAAACAGAAAAGCTACTTTTTAACAAGCACTCCTCCACAATCAATATACAACAAGCAAAACAAATCAATAAAGCTCTCTGCATTTATAACATAATAACAGGGACATTTTTAAATTTGAAAGGAATTGTCCTGAAAGCCCAGAAATTTTGAAACTGCACTTTGCATGGGAAACCATGACGTAAGTCTTGCAACATTTAATAAAAACACACAATGCAGCTTCTGTAGTTCTCTTGTATTACTTGCCAGATACAATGTCAACATGCATTTGTACTACAAAATAAGACTATTAACATAGTGAGCAAAATTAATTTCAAAGCCAGACACACATATCTTCAGTATTTATACTTATGAAGGAAATGTGGGAGGTTTATTTGATCAAAATGGCAGTGAAAAGGAGGTGAAGGTACTAATGGATGAGCTTCATCCTACGGGTTTGATTCCCTCAGTTTCCACAAACTGTGCGACTCAGTGTCCCTTAACTAGACAGTGCTTGCTACCAGATCCCACTGGGCTTGCATAATTATCAGACAAACAAACATAAGCAAACAGAGAAATAAATAAAATTAGTATTAATTAATTTAATTAATTAATTAATTAATTAATTAATTGATTGATTGATTGATTGATTGATTGATTGATTGATTGATTGATTAAAAAAGTAAAGTTGTGTACACAGCAGTTTGGGGAAATATGTCAATAACCCTCAGTAACGCTGGAAGGAGATTCTGTTGGTGACATGTATGAACTCTTACGCCTTAAAAAGCATTCTAGTCCAAGCAAGCCCAGGGTGTAAGAATCAAAACATGGACTATGATGACTCATGATTAACACCTCCTCTCGCAGTTACTCTAGGGGAATGCAATATACTCATTAGTGTACGTTGGGTGTACTGATAAATGACTCGAACAGCTCTCCACTGACAGAAGTACAATAGTAAAATATGTCTATACTAATATGTCAACCTTTTTCAAACAGAGATGCCTCCTTCCCACCACCCTGCAAATGGATGAAATTCTCCCTGTTTCCTCCCTCTACACTACACATATGCAGCAGCAATTCCCAATCCTATCTTGTCAGGGGTTTGATATACTGCCTTATCAGAAGATACACCTGCATCTGGGAAGATCATTCTTGCATCTCACCGTCTTCTAAAAGCGATCAGCTTCACAAGTGTCTATATTCAAAACCATCCCATGAATGTTTGGCATTTATGACCTCATCCCATTCTCTTGTGGTAATCAGTGGTTCATTCTGGCCTCACCTGCAATTAAATGCATGTAGCCATGCACCTGCCCCCTCTATCAGTTAATGTTCAATGCTTGCACTGCCTCAGCAACCTAGTGCACGCATTACTAAAAAGTATAAGTCACCTTACCAGACAGCCCTTCTGCTAGTGACTGGAATATAATCTGTCTTACACCAGATACAGTCTTTCAAGTTTTGGCAATTTGTCTGGCCACTCGACTACTAAAGACCAAACCTGACTCCAAATAAAAGTATTTTGCAATGAACATCAGAACTGCCCCATCACTATCCTAATTAGGCATACAGTAACTCTGATAAACTTTTCTATCTTACTGGTACAGTGCAAGGTGGACAGTTTGGCACTAGAATCTAGAATAATGTCTACTATGCTGCCCTAGAGTTGTCCTTTCTCTTGCATCCCATCCTATTATCCTCTGACATGCTTGCAGCATGGCACAGACATACTGCAGACAAACTACCATGCCACACACATACATTCATCATGGCTGATGATTTAGTTTTCTTACTTTCTGTCCTTAAATACTGCAGTGGTGGTGCTGCGGTAGCATTGTCGCCTCACAGTTAGACGTTGCCCATTCAATTCTCAGAGCGTCTTTTGTGTGGCGACATGCGTGAATGGGCATTCCTACGTTGAAGGTTGTGCATTAGGCCCGGCAAGCCAGCACGTAAAACTCTACTGCCAATCATTAGCGGACCAGAGTTCCGCTGTGGCAACCCCTAACCGGGAAAAGCCGAAAGACACAACAACTTTCTGTCCTTAAATGATGGCTCTAAGTCAGAAAACATTTAATGCAATCATTTCTGCTTTCCATTTTAAAAGAATGTTAAACCTACATGTTAAAAATTACTTGACAAATTACCCTGAAGGATGGTTAGGAGATGTTCAGTGGCATCATGACACTCTGGCCTTCTATTTTAAAGTGAACAAAAAATGCAATTGACAACTTAAATTCTTTTGGTAGTCCAAGGTCATATGACTTGGAAGAAATCTTAATGCTCGTGTTTCGGTATGTCTTTGCACTTTTTGTATCATCTTGTCACTTTCCTTCCATTTGGAATAATGTTGTAGTAATGCCAGCTCTCTGCAGCTGGTAGCTGCTGACATATTTCTCTCTGAGCACTTTCATAGTGATCCATTAGTACACTATAGCTACATCTGTTTATTTCATCAAGACTGATGATTCATTATGTAACATAATTTTGTTGGTCAGACTCAAAGATCTTATTATTGATGGGCCTTTGAATTAGCTCAATAACTGGCTTATCTGTCAGTCTTTCACAATGAAAGTAGAGTATTCACTTTCTGACTGTGGGCACATCTAGTTTTCTATTCCTCAAGAATGTCTGCTTCTGGCCCATTTTTATTGGTTATAAATAATCCTGTGTAGGTTATTACAGGGTCAGATATGCTGCTGAGTACTGCTGACCAGACGTTGAAAATTTACATACCAAAAACTTTGGTGAAATCTGTTTATGACAATATTCACACTAACTAAAACGCAACATTTGCAGAGAAAAAAGCCATACCATTTACTACTACTCATAAGATAGGTCTTAGTTCATTCTGGTGACCATATGAAATGTCAAGACCCGCTAGAGTGAATCCCAAAGCACAGGGACTGAAAGGCTGAAAAAATGGACTTGCATATTCTAAGTCTGAAATGACCATTTCCCAGAATACTCCCTTTTCTCTGAGGTATGGCGATTTTGGATTTGGTTTATATAAGTTGGGGGGTATGGGGGGAATGTGGGGGACTTGCCCCCCCGCAAAAACAAGTTTAAAGGAAAAGACCGATATTCGAGCTCCAATCTTCTCCTGTAGTTTTGGTCTTTTTTTTTCAGCTTGTTGACATCAAGTGCTGACATTTCAGTAGGGAGCAGTTCATTCTACCTAGGGGAAGCCCTTCTCTACCTCTGTTCAGACTGTCCACCTTTCAATATATCTTGGCACTTTTATGATGTATACAGGTACACAGCATGGTCTGAACACCAGCTTAATGCCTGACAAACAAGAAGCTACATAAATCATCTAATATAGAGTTACCATTGCAATCCCGCTGCCAGCCAACAATACCAGAATATTACTCTTGCAGTCACAAAGAGCTAATTTATTCTACTGCACACCACGAAGAAGACTGTGCTCTCTGGCTATCATATAAAGTTAAAGGAGTGTGTTGATTTTAATTATACCATTTAGTCACTTTTTACAATTAATCACTTACCTACCTATGAACCTGTATTGGATGGGAAATAGGAAATTCACCCGTGGGATCACTTCTGTGGCTCTGCTCGACAGTGGCACAGGAAAATAATTTTCTTGGGTGGCAAAAGCCAGGGTACCTTTTTGGCTGAGCCTGTATAGGCCCTAGGGCCGATAGCCTAGTACCTACCTATGAACAATATCTGTTCACATAATGCACACAGGACTTACATTATGCAAACTGTCATTTTATGTTCCCATGTATTACTTACTCATTAGATACTACAAGATTTCTAACACTACTCTTAACTACTCATTTCACAAACAAACAGTATGTGACTTTTTTTGTTCTTTTTTCCTATAAAATACTTGTTCCTATGAATAATGTGAATTATTCTTCCAGTGCATGCCAGGAATGTACCTAACATTAGCTCTTTTGATACCGGTCTGAGACTGTGTTTGATAGAGTTAAGTACCACAATTAGATCTTCTAGCACTTAGTGTAATATTGTCTACAGCTCAGTAAGGTAAAAATATTTAATTCCTTACTCCATGTCATCCTGCTCAAAAATACCATAACTGAAATGGACCTCAATGATGTTTCTTTAAGGATCTGGTGCAATTTTTCAATATCAAACTGACTGTGCACCAAC
>NC_056748.1:722924333-723139333 GCF_019279795.1 Protopterus annectens
TTGGATATTAGGCTGATGTGATGGGCACAACTCCAGAGATGCACAGATTAAAAAAGATTTTGTGTCTGCAAGCACATCATCATGCATCATGTTTAAAAACTCAAGCTTTGGTGATCACTTTTTTCTAACGCATCATTATTCGGCTTTCAATACCTCTCATAACATGAGCGATATTCACTTCAGCAGGGTGTGCCCCTTATTCAGTCATACAGCATGTTATTACATATTAAATGTTACAGCGTGTTGGCAACACGGAATCCAGATTTAGAAGATGAAGGCAAGCACAAATGAAATTATCTACTTCAACACTTTTACAGAACAGCTTCTGTAGTGAGGTACAAAGCACAATATATAAATAGCTGTTGTCATCATTCAGTCCTTTGAAGTTTCACTGTACGTTATCTTCGATACAAGTCACACTATACAGAGGTTAGACTTCACAAGAAATGTGACAACCTTTACGTCTTAAATGAATATTGATTCCAATCTGTGTGCACAGCTTCAACAGAAAATTATGTCAGAACATAGCTCAACTACATTTGCATTGCTAGGAATTAATCTCTCATCCCCACTGTCAATTATTAAATTAATAAATAAGGAATTAAAGGAGAATATCACTTAACTGGGAGTCCAGACTTTCTTTTACATTTATTAAAAATACACAAGTATCTACCAAAACTGACATAATGGGAAAATAAACTCTTCATATGGTTCAGCTCTACCCTTCTCAGTCATCTGTTCTCATCAGAGGCCAGTTCTCCCCTTTCAAGAGTGATGGTTAGGACTTTTTGCCCAGCTAGGCAGTCTCATGATGTAAAGTAGGATATGGTGTCCATAGCAGGTAGTTTAAAAGAAAGGGAAGGTGCCGTGAAGCATCCATTGAAAGACATGGACATGTTTTTCTTGAATCAAAGTCAGTGTACACTCTGCTTCAATAGATGAGTTAACTACAAGGTTGTGAAAAGCATATATAATATAAAATATGTAGAACGACAGTGTTTAGGAACTGCTAGCTATGTCTCACATTCTGTGAGGTGATAAATGGGTGGGGCATAGTGGGAACTGATGGCTGTAATGGAATTCCAAGCTGCATAAGCTAAGGGGATGCAACAAATTAAGAAATGATACTAATAATTTTCACCTGAAAGGCACATATACGTATTTTTTTTATCATGTCACCTCTTCTGTCTTCTCCAAGGACTACACAAAATACAAGTTCAGATCATTTAATAATCCTATTGATGTATATGACATGCACCTGTGATGCAGTCCATTGCCACTTTTCTTGCCTTCTTTTGAGTTCACTCTATTTTGTGTATCTTTAAAAGAAAGGTGCTGCAGAATAAGAAGAATAGTCCATAATGCTAGTTCCATGTTGCCTTCTTCAGTCTTTCTCAAACTGTGGGTTGGGTTATTGGATCTGATCAGATCACAAGCCTGCACTTCAGAATCTTCAGCTGTGAAGCTCCACCTCTTTTGCCATAATGTTCTGCATACCTAATTCTCCTCGGATCGGATTTGCCCTACCACACCTGACCTGCACACAGAAAGTCCCCTAACAAGTATGATTACACTTTGGAAGAGGGATAAGGGGAGGGATGGTTGAGATAGATGGAAGAAGACAACATGAATTTGTCTTCATAAGTACATAACTTTTGTATCCAATGCTATCTTTTCTGTTTGTGTCAACTTGTGGGACAGAGTCCACAGCCAGATAATTGGATAGTATCAGGAGAGAATATTCCACAAAAAAATTCTAGGCAAAAGATGACCTAGACCTGGAGGGAATATAGTTTATAATGAGCCACAAAGGTACTAGTGTTAGAAGAGGTAGTCCCTGCACAAACATTACCCAAAGAAGCGGAATCAAAAAAGGCAGCTGAAGTAGCAAGTGCCTTAGCAGAGCAGGCTATTGGCTTGTTAGGTAATGATACACATTTTCTGGAATAAACAAAAGCTATGCAATCAGAAAGCCATCCAGACAATGTTACCTTGGAAACTATTTTTTCCCAGTCTAGCAGAATTCTCCCATATTTGTGAGCACGAGGTCCAATACGATGGAGCCTCTAGCAGGCATATGGACTACTGGATCAAGAGTGTTACTATTTATGAAGTCCTGGAAATTCTGTGTCTGTAGATGTGATGCCATGTAGGATTCACAGTCTATAGAGGGGTGATTAAAATCTCCCATTAGCAGGGTGTTAGGTTGAATGGTAAGTGTCTACAGTAGGTCCAAGTATGCATTGTAAGTTTTTTGGGACACAAAGGGTGACCCACAGCTGGCTAGGATATGGTATGGGATTTTGTCTATGTTAATCTGCACATGGAGTAGTTCCAACACATCATCCTCTATGACCAGTCTAAAGGTATGCATGTTATTGGTGTATACGGAGAAACCTCCACCTTTAGCCCTCGTCTGTGCAGCTACTGGTCTTAAAAGTGTGGAAGGCACTGAAACCTTGCACTGTCAGGGTAGCCTGTGCCCCTTTAAACCATGTCTCCGTAACTGCACAGATGTCTATTATTCTTGAGTGTGAAGAGGACTTGGAGGGAGTTTTTTTGCTTATTTATTTATTTATATTTTATTTAAGTGTCTGGCATTCAACAATAACACCTTGAGGTTCAATTGAGTTGATTTTGCTATGTTGGTAGGTTTGTCAATCTGGCATTGCCTAGAAAAGGGACTATGGGCTTGGATAAAGTTTCAGCCAGTATTCGAAAGTCTAGAGGGGACAGGTGCAGAACCTGCTTGGTACAGCAACATGATAATTTAACCATGTCCTCCCACTCTAACAAATACTGCATCTCCTTAGAAGGACACCAAAAATACATACAGTTCTTGAAACCAATAATTTTTTGCTCATACTGTAGTATCATATTTGGTGATAGTAATATGTTACGCAGTGCTACACTCATACCACCCTGAGACACATAGTCTGAAAGCTCAATAATATCTCTCTTCATTTCATCCAAGGAGGTATATCTCAAGTTAATTCAGGGAGGTATATAGTGGGTTATTTCAGGGAGGTATATCCCAGGTTATTTCCGGGAGGTATATCTTAGGTTATTTCAGGGAGGTATATCCCAGGTTATTTCAGGGAGGTATATCCCAGGTTATTTCAGGGAGGTATATCTCAGGTTATTTCAGGGAGGTATATCTCAGGTTATTTTAGGGAGGTATATCTCAGGTTATTAACACCTAAATGGACTAGTACGGTATCATACTGGTACCTGTGACAAAATGACTTGAGTGTGTGTGTGTGTGTGATTTGGTGGATCCTGCCTCCAGAGAGGCAGCTAACCGTTCTCTTCTCGTTGTTCAGCCTGGATAGAGGGGCATCAGTACATCTTACAATGGAGTTCCCTATGATGAGAGTCCTGGGAAGTACGTTTGCTTGTCTTAGGACCTTAGTGTTTGGACTCCACTGACAGTGACATTGTGTGTGCTGTTGGATCTATGTCACTTGATTGAGTTTTCAGAAACTTGAAATTCATATTGGCAAGATGATGTGATAAAATCTCCAAAAAATTGATCATTAAAAAAAAAAAATACAAAAATCTATCTTTTTTTATGTTTCTGCAGGGGGACAAGTCCCTTGCACCCCCTGAAAATTATATAAACCAACTCTGAGACTGCACTACATTGAGGAAAATAGTAAATTTCCCAGTCCTCAGTGTACCACAATCTCCATTCAAAAGCTTTGAGTTTTCATAAATTCAATCACATCGTCATGATGATATGAATTTCAAGTTTCTAAAAACTTGATCAACTGATAGGGATCCGTGCTGTTAGGTGTAGTTTTTTCTGACTGTCTTTGGGCTTGCTGAGGCATAGCTTTCACAATGGGTGTCTAGGTGAACTGTGTTGTTTAGGAAGATGGCTTTCAAGTGCCTCAGCTTATTTTGTGTGTTGTATGCTGTGTGAGGTGGGTGTTGTGTGTGCATGGTTTTGACAACCTAATGTGTACTTATATATGAGAGTTTAGCTTCCATTGTCATTGCATAAGTATGCATCTCACATACTGTGTCTGCTTCTTTAAAGATTAAGTGGTTATTAGTAAAGATGAAAACAACTGCTACACTGTCTCAAGATATTCATATCCACCAAATTGGCTACAGAGAAGTTAGGAAATTGCACATTCATACTGTCCAGTCCTTTGACCAGTGAGCTACAATGGGGGTGCTTTGTTGGTGCAGACTAATAAAGATGCCTTATTGGGGCAGATCACACTAAACAGTACTAAATTCTACTAACTTTAACATTCACACAATTCTGAATTCAACTAAATCTGTAGTCACTTGATGCCCAACTAGCTGCTCTAACCTTGTTAGCACTTAAGGTATTTGTCCTATATTGCTGCATCAGAGAGATGGTGCTCAATTCTCTCTTTCAATTTGTTTTCCCTTTGTAGTATGCATCACATTTGCAGCATTTTGCAAGGTATATCACATTACAGATGTTACAATTACCATAAAGAAATTAAATTATTTAAAGCAGATTTTCCTTACAAGAAGAAACTGCAGGCAAAGTTTTCCTCATACATTCATAATTAGAAAATATCTTAACTGTAAGAGAGAACTGGGCACCATTTCTCTGTTATCAATAGGAAAGTTTTAACTAATGCCTTATATAAACATATGTTAGAAACTGATAATACACATTTTTAATTTTATGATACTTAAAATTGTTTTTTAACCATTAAGAGGTAGTAATATTGTTCTTATTACTGAGCAGGAAGAACTTGAGTAGATTTTTAGATTCAAGGCTCATATAGCCCTTGGTTTTATAATACTTACAAATTGTTTTTCAACCATTAAGAGGTGGTAATGTTGTTCTTATTACTAAACAGGAAGAACTTAAGTGGATGTTTAGATACAAGGCTCATATAACTCCTGCTCTGAACAATACTTTCACACCCTTTCAGACCCTCCTACTAACTCATTCTTTCTTTCTTCTTGCCTTATACCTAAAACTCCACCTCTCCTTCCCTTTCATCTACTATTACTATATAACTTCCCTTACCTCACATATGACTTCACACTTACCCACCATGTTGATACTCTTAGCATTATTCTCTACTGCCCTTTATTCTTCTTACCTTCTTCGAACACCCTCTTAAAAACCAGCCAGACTACATATATAAACATACTTCTATCTTCAACACTTCTCTTACCTCTTTCTTAAATTCTACCTCCACCCCCAGCTATCACCTTCCTAAATTCCATAGGCACTCTCACCTTACCTATGCCTTACCCTGAGATAAAAAAAATGAAACAACTAACCCTTCTTAAAAGCAACTTCGCATCCAGACCTAATACTCCTACCTTACAAGACGGTGACATTCACCCCAACCCTGGCCCTACTTCTTCCTCCCCTAAAGTATCTAGGCCTAAATACAATAACACCCTACTCATAGGACATCTAAATATACAAAGTGTAAATAACAAAGTACCCTACTTACATGCCCTCTTAGACACTCACCACTTTGACATTTTGTGCCTCTCAGAAACTTGGCTAAAACCATCCACCAAAGACACTGAGATTATACCCCAAGGCTATAATCTATATAGGCTTGATCATTCTAAACGTAAAGGTGGTGGAGTGGCAATTCTATTTAAGAACCATCTTAGCATCTCCAACCTCCCAGCCTGTCCAACTCAGGATGTTAGAGCTGAAGCCATTATCGCTAAACTTCAATTAAATGCACAAAAAGCCCTTTACATCATCTGCATGTATATTCCACCAGGCAACAATATACCTATTTTAGAAGACTTCCTCTGTTGGGTTTCCTCTAACTACCCCCAAGAAACTATTATTCTGGGTGACTTTAATATAGACTGGAATACCATTAATAATGAAAATCCCTCCTGTCATATAAATCTACATGGTTTTACTCAATCCATTACCACTTTAACAAGGCTTAATAAACCAAGTAAGAAACAGAGTATCTTAGATTGGATACTCATAAACAAAGCCAATGTCTCATATAAAGTAGGAATTATGCCTGATGACCTCAGTGACCACTGCCTAACCTTTATCTCTAGAGAAAAGACTGACTATCAAAACCTCCCCAACATTAGAATAATACGCTCTACCAAACACTTTAAAACTGACTCATTTCAAAATGATCTCAAAACATGCAACTGGAACCTCTTGAAATCACTTCCTCTTAATGAAGCAGTATCGTTCTTTAACTATACCTTCCTTTCCATTTTGGATAAACATGCCCCTGAACACTCTATTAGAATGAAGTCTAATATAGCCTCATGGCTCTCAAAGGAAACAAAGAAATTAATTCATACTAAAAATAAAGTTTGGGCTAAATGGAAATACCATAGAATCAGTTCTGATTTTCTTCATTTTTGCCAACTTAGAAACCTTACAAAAAAAGCTATAATCTCTGACAAAAAGAACTACTACTGTAAACTACAAGAAACCCATTTAAATAAACCCAAACAATTCTGGTCTTCAATCAACAAACTCCTTTCTCCTGGAACAGCTAAAACTCCCTTCCCTCTAAACGCTGACCCAGATACCCCTAACCATACTGCAAATGCTTTTAACTCCTTTTTTATAGAAACCATTCAATCTCTTGCTAGACAACTAAACACCAATAACTTTCACCCTCCAAGTAATCTTGACTCCCCCAACAACTTCACTCTTCAGCCCATCTCTACCTCTTCATCTACAAGCTTATTCTCAAACTGAAACCCTGCACCCCCTCTGCTGACAAACTCCCTTCTCTCTTTCTTCAAAAGGCCGCTAAACAGATTGCATACCCAATATCTATACTCATAAATAGGACTATCCAAGAGGGAACCATACCTGATATATGGAAAGTCTCTCATATCATCCCACTACACAAAGGTGGTAACTCTATTGACTACACTAACTTTAGACCCATTGCTCTTCTCTCACCTCTTGTTAAGATAAAGGAAAAATGTATTCATCAGCAACTTGTACAGTATCTCTCTTTACACAAGATTATAGCCAACTGTCAACATGGCTTTAGGCCACACCATAGCACCTCCACTGCCCTCCTTTCCTTTGTTGATACCATCAACAACTATCGTAACTCCAACCTTGTCTCCTCTGCTCTATTCATTGACCCCTCTAAAGCTTTTGACATGGTGAACCACTCTTCCCTTATTAACATCCTTCAATCCCTGTCATTTGATAACCTGGCTATAAAATGGTTTACTTCCTATCTAAGCAACAGACAACAAGTCGTTCTTTGGGACAATCATATCTCTTCCTTATTGCCTGTTTCTATTGGAGTCCCACAGGGCTCCATTCTTGGGCCACTTCTCTTCTCCCTTTACATAAATGATCTTAACACTGTAATCCCTCAAGCTACCTGCATCCAATACGCTGACGACTCCACTATTATTTGTTCAGCATCTACCTCTTCAGAGCTACTCTCTCTAACTCAAACTACCTTCAACACTGTAGAAACTTGGTTTTCTAGACGGTACCTCCTCCTCAATGCTAAAAAAACTAAACTTCTCCTTTTCACTCCTACCACTAGAGCCTCCCCATTAAACTTCAACATCTTGTCCAATGACACCACTATCATCTCTCCTAACACAACAACTAAACTGCTAGGAATAACCATTGATAACAATCTCACTTTTGATCAACACATCAATAACATCATCAAAACAGTTAACAAAAAAATAGGTTCATTATACCGTATTAAACCATTTCTTACACCTTCTACCAGAGCTACTATCGCCCACTCCCATCTGATATCTACTCTCTTTTACACCTCACCTATTTTCACTAACCTTAAAAAGGCTAACCTAAATAAACTAGCAACTTGTTATAATAGCATTGCTCGCTTTGCCACCAGTAACCCTTTCAGAACACATCACTGTCATAACCTAAAACTCCTAGGCTGGATAGAGCTACAAAACTGTCTTATCTCACAACTTACTATTGCCCACAAGATACTCTACCAACCGGATAACAACCCAATACTTTCTCAACTTTTAATCCCTTATAACAATCTTACCTACCTTTGATCTTCTTCTAAACTTATGACCAAATCTGTAAAATCCCATAATTTAGCTGGAGACTCTCTGTTCACTAATACTGTAGGTAGGACATGGAATCTGCTACCCACTGATATCACTCTAATCTCCTCCTTACCACTCTTCAAACAAAAAATCAAACTGTACTTCCAAAACGACTGGCTGTGTTCCTGCAGGACTCCTGACTAACCTTCTTCTCTCCCCCCTACTCTACCATAACTATATACTGTGCTTACTAGCTATACACACTATTTCTTTTTTCTTGCCCTGTTGCTCTCCTCTTATGCTCTGACTCACTCCTCCTTTTCTCTCCCCTACCCTCTCTTCATTCTTCCTACTCCTCTCCTTACTTGACTACTGTTTCTCACTCTTTCCCTCTCTTGTATTACTACATTAATCCCTTTAAATCTCCTGCTTTACCTCTTTCTCTTTGACAGATTATTGAAAACTAATTGCTAGCTTATTTAATGTTATGCTACTACTGACCTAGTATAATTTTTGTGAGTGCCTTAGGTATTTGTTGTTCATATTACTAAATGTATATTCTTATTATACTTAATTTTTTTTTCTTTATTATATGTCTCTTTATATTGATTTATGTGTGGAGCTTTTCTCCCCGGGCCTCTACTGAAAATGGACATATATCCAGCTAGACTAGCCCGGTTAACAAATGTAAAATAAAATAAATAAATAAATATGGTCACTTTAAAACCCCACCTCAAATGATTTCATAATGAAATATTATTTGTCATGTGGTGTTTTTAATGTGTATAAAATGAAGCTTCATTATTGTTTAGTACTTGCCTGATGAAGTCAAATGGTGAAAGTGTGCATGCACTTGCATCTTAATTTTTGTATTTTATCATTTTAATTCATTACATTTTAAGCCTATTCATGGTTACAGTCATTTCTTTTTCTTTTATTTCACAACTTAGCTAGAGCAGACAAACATCTCTTGCCACAAGATGAATAAACCAGAAGAGACCCACAACTGCTATGCTACCACAAACTAATTAAACAGCTAGATGGAAATCCCATGCCGACTCTGATTTCAACAGTCTTACATCAATAACAGTGAGAGGAAGAGCAATTTTTTTACAAAACAATACAGTGAACTGCACACAATAAGAACAGGAAATGGCAGCAATCATTCAAAACAACTTAAGCAAGTGTGATTTAGCAAGCAAAGGTACTTAATTTTGACTGGATGGCACTGGATACAAGTATAACATTTGTGGAACACAGGGTAGCACTGCCCCTTTGCTCCCAGGAAAATGGGCAGGAGACAATCTGCAATAAAGGAGGTTTACTCAACAGCAAAACAGGTTTGCTGGATGGGCACTCTATATATTGAATCTATGGAAAACAATGGGTGGTAAGAGTACATAAATAGTTTATACAACAGACAGTTGCAATGAAAGAGGGGAGGGACTTTGGAAATCAGATTACCATTTACCATAAGGGACAGAGGCCAGAGCCACAGACTTATGAAACTAACACAGCAAAAGGGTGGTGGTGGTGGTGGGGGGGGGGGTTGAAAACCTTTTCAGGGAACAAACAGGCTAGCAAGACAGGCATACAATCAAATAAAGTCAATATTAGATCTCTTTCAGAAACTTCAGCTGACGGTGTTTTTTGGGATGAGGCAGACAGATTTCAAGTTTAAGCAAGTAAATGACAAGCAGAATATAAAATCACAGAAGCACTATCACAAACACGTTTAGAAAAGAAAGATCCATAACTGATCTTCAAGCATTTTCTTTCTTTGGCACTAAAAACATCCTTTAATAAAAAAAAACTTGGGAAAGATGAATTGGTTCTATCACTTTCTGGGACAGCATATGATGAAGAATAGGTAGAAATAAAATAGTCTGGTCTGGTGGATGAGGGGATTACCCACTGGAAGGTAGGAATTTCCTTCCACTGCCATCTGTAACCTGGATGAATGATCTTCCAAACCCATTTATCTGAAGCCATCTGTTGACAGTTCATACTTTCTAGAAGGGAACAGAAGCTCCCAAGGTGAGAGAGGGTACAAAGTCCCTTTAATAGTCATACTGACTTGTTGGACTGTCCTTGGCTTTGGCAGGGTTCTCGAATTCATTTTGGAGCCCCCTTGCCATTTTGTCTTAAACGTCCGTTTACCTGCAGTTTTTTAAGACTGTTTATTTTGTTTTTTGCCAAAATTGGATGAGGGGTTTCAGAATCCCTTAGAAGTTTTGCAAAAGGAGGGCTGAAACATCATAGAGATTCCCTTTATCAACTTACCCCTCATAATTTCTAATAACCTTTGCAGCAGATGTGCAAACAATTAAACCACCTTCCAAAGGAGATCTAATTTTTGACATCATCTGAGGGGCTCTGAGAATGTGGCCAGGCAAACCTCCTCAACACAGTACCAGTTGCAAAAGGCCAGCATGAGTGTTGATACTTATCAGCTGAATCATACACATACTGTAACCAATGAGTAATAACTTGTACAACAGAAGAAATTCAATTATTTAAAGCAGACTTTCCTCACAAGAAGAAACTGCAGACAAAATATTCGTCATACTTTCACAATTAGTCAGAAAATATCTTAACATATGGGACTGCCAATTCAAAATTCTGAAAATCTAAGTTGCAGAAGCATACACTTTTTCTCCCATCCTTTTCAGAAAGAGTAGGACTGAAATTAACTAAATGTTTAGCAGCAGTAGGATTAACTAAAGCTACAGCTGTTGGGTCAGGTTTTGGAAGAGTGTATAAAAAATAGGTCTATTATATGTTCGAAGTCTGAAAACTTCAAATCTCATATGATCAAGTCCATATGAATGTACAATATAAACAAACTAAAAATGAAAAAAAACACCTGAATGCTCTATGCAGGGGGGCTGCACCCCCCGCTACTTAAATATACCAACTCCGAGATTGCACTACATTGAAGTGAATGGAAATATTCCCTATGGCGATCTCCATTGTAACGTTCAATGTTTGAAAACTTCACTCATATGATGTCGATCATATGAGATTCGAAGTTTTCAAACTTTGAACTTACGATATAAACCCTAAAAAACTACAAGATTCAGGAACTCTATAGATCTTATTTGCCTTTTAGGGGCAGCTGGCTGACTATCAGGAAATTTCCATGCAGTAACACACACATATCCTCCAAAGCTGACAGAACTGAAGGAATAGGTAAAGGTTCTGGAAATTCCTTCTGCAACAGCTAATAGCATTTTCTGAGTGACTGAGAAACCTCAGTGTTCTCCACTGATAACACTGGGCCATTCTGGAAGTAGTCTCAGAGAAAGAGAACCTCACATAGGGAGAATAGGAAACTGAGCTCTCTTCTGAATATGAATCAGAAATATAAGGAAAAACCCTGTATCTGTTCCTTCATCTTCCTGTCCAGATTCAGAATTTTGAATCTCTTCAGGGAGAGATGGATCCCTCTTTCTTTTATTAGAAATTATTTTATAAGAAGGATCAATACTCTAAATTAACATTGAGCTAGACTCAGTAAATTACTCTTGTACAAGGACATTTGAGGATGAGTACATAAATGTTTAGTTTTCTATTTCTTTTTGACATGAAAACTGGAGCCCACAGTGTTATTACTGGTAGCAGCAGCTGCTCCAGGGATGGGCATAATACTCTGACAAATTAGGGAAGCCCTCCCTGTTCCCTCTCCCAGAACTGACAGGAGTGGCTCTTCCCTACCCACTGAAGGGACTCCAACAGCCGAAGAATATGTGGCTAACCCCCAGTCCATAATGGCTGTAGGTGCTACACAACAGGAATCTGTGGTAAAGGGTCTATATTAGAACCTCTAAGCATCAGCTCTAAGAACACCTAAACGTTGACCTGTAAACAGAGAAAGGTGAAAACCGCGAATGGTCACTTCCGCAAATTTTTTCACATGGAAAAAATTTGCTTGGCCAGTGAACAGAAAAATAAACTTTCAAACCCTAATGAAGTGGGGGGGCTCTGCCCACTACACCCCCCCCAACTAAATATATTAACTCCGAGATCGCTTTACATTGGAGAAAAGGGAAAATTCCCGATAACGGCCAAGTGGATTTTTTTCCCTGTGAAAAAATTTGCGGAAGCAGAAGTTTGTGGTTTTCAGCTTTCGCTGTTTACGGGTTGACCATTAGGTGTTCGGAGAGCTGATGCTTTGAGGTTCTAATACAAACCCGTGGTAAAAGATGAGTGGCCTGAGGTACAACTAATGCCCACAGCAGTCTCCCACCCATAGCTAACGAAATTTGCTAGCCTGCTGTTGCGGCAAAGGCTGTTTTCTTAATGTTTTCTTTTTGTGGTTGGCAGGAGTACTGATCGTGGGAAGTTTCTTCCAAGGTCAAGCTGAATATAGTGCCTCTTTCCCACGAAAAACAATCAGCAAAAACCTATAAATATTTTAAGTCTTTAAAAGTCACTTTTTTTCAAAGAAAAACACAGTAAGAAACACTTTAAAACACTTTGCCAAATCCAAAAAATAAAATAAACACAATTTCTTAATTTTTTTAAATACTTTAAGCAACTTTTAAATTGACAGGTAAAATCTGCTCCCATTTAAAAGTACAATACATTCTTGTGACAGTCCATTAAAACACAAACTACTAGCTTTAAAATAACCTTCCAGAACATGAAAGTGTTATCAAACAACCTTTTTTTTTTTAAAAGGAAGTTTCTTTTTCCCTGAAGAGAACTTATCTGCTCAGCAAAGGAACAACATAAGCCAAACGACAATCCTTGAAAGTCTCAGAGGAGCGTACTCTTTGGTGGCAGGAAAGGTCTGAATGGCTTGACATCCAAACCTGTTTTTTTTTTAGTCAGCTCAGCTAATGTTGACTAATATTTAGGGTGCATAGAAGGTGCACTGATGCTTTGAAAGCCGGTCGGCTGTTATATCCTTAGAGGATATAATCCATATAACTTAGGCTATTTCAGCAGTGATCAGTATGAAGGACATCAGTAATGAGCACTTATCATGAATGGAACTTTCTAGAACACATCTCACCCTGAAGAGGTGCAAGTAACATCTACAGCATTATAAGCTTTGTAAAAATATGGACAGAGGACCAAGTTGCTGCTTCTAGTATATTTCTAAAATCCAACCCTTACCAAAAAGACACAGATGAAGCCAAGGCCATGGCCCTGGTAGAATAAGCATTGACCTTGCCTGGGATAGCCTTATTGTCATGGGTATAACAAAAGGTGACAGCATGAGACATCCACTTGCAAACAGTCTGCAAGTTTTTCTTTTTTCGTGTACTGACAAGTAATAAACAGCTTATCATTTTTTTAAATATTTTGTTCTGTCAGTATAGTACCTGAGTTGTTTGTGGACATCCAGGGTATGGGGTATCCTTTCTCCCTCATTTTTAAGTTCTAGAAAGAAGATAGCTTAGCTCAAAGATCTTAAAGTTCTGTTTGGTTTCAATGATTCATATACAAAAATGAGTAACAAAAGAACAAGTATGTTTATTCCAATTAGCAACCCCCTTATTTCTGCATGTGAAAAGGCAGTTGAGAATGATTTGTATGATAGTTTAATGGGTGCTTATAAGCATAAGTTTTATGACTTAACACTTGAAGAGCAAAATACTATTAGAACTTTAACTTTGAATATTGATATAGCTATTAAAGCGGCAGATAAAGGTGGTGAAGTTTCTGTTTTGGGCACTGATTATTATAATTCCAGAATATATGAAATGTTAAGTACAAATAAATATGCAGCCATAGATAAAAAGAGGCTAATAACATTATTAGAATTGTGAAAACACTTACTTATGACATTCATTTAAATGGTGAGTTAACCACTGACACTTTTCAATATATGCATGTCCCCAGTCCAAAACCACCTGCATTATATAGTATACCAAAGCTGCATAAATCTATTTCAGAACCACTGCTAAGACCGAAAGTTTCTGCTAATGGTTACATTACTGAACCTATTTCCAAATATATTGAAAACATGTTAAAACCTGTTTTAAGACACTGCACAGTTATTAGAACAACTTTCTGAATGGGCAAAGGATAAAAACATTGTTGATGTATATTTTGTTACCTTGGATGTAGATGAATTATTTACTTCTATACCCAATGAGCTGGACATTAAATATGTTTGTGAGTTTATAACCTCACATTCAACATATACAGCATCTGATATTAATACGCTATGTAATCTAATGTTGTTCTATGTAACAATGAGTTCCTATTTCATGACAATTTTTATAAATGACTGAAAGGAGTAGCGATGGGCACTCCAGTGGCAAACAGTTAAGTCAATATTGTTATGAATAAGTGGGAAGTAGAGTTTGTTCTATCAACTAACAATAAGTATTTTGATAATGTTATTTACTATAAACATTTTGTGGATGACTTTTTCTTATTTGGAATGATCCTTTGCTACAGTTGTTACAGTTTGAAGAATTTCTTCTATATATAAATACTTCTACATATTTTCTTAGATTTAATAATGTAATTCACTTTTCAGAAATTATTTTTTAGATACAAAATTTATAGAGATAGTTGCAGGAAACATTGAAACAACACTGTACGAAATGGAAATAAAAAAGAATACTTATCTCCATAAAAATCAGTATGCACCCACCTCATATTTTTAAACAGCCCTTGTCTTGTGTGTGTAGGTCCTGTCTCTGAGGAAGCTTGTGGTAATTCCCCCTAGCCAGTTTCAAAATCTGGAAGAACCACCATTGTCTGGGTCAGAATGAAGTTGCCATAATGATGTTTGGAAAGTCCTTCTGAATCCTGAGAATGACTCTGGATATTAGTTGAAAGAGTAGAAAAACAAACAGGAATACTCCTTTCCAAGAAAAAGAAAAAATCTGTCTTCCAGGCCTTCTTGCATGAATTCTTGGAACAACATTTTGATAACTGATTGTTGTGAGTGAACAAAAAGATATTTTTCAGGTGTTCACCACAGTAGGAGCAATTCATGAAAAACCCTGATGAAATATCCATTTATCAAGGTCTGTCTTGGTCCTGTTCAGTTTGTCGGCCACACAAATTTGCTCTGACAGTATGTAAGATGCCTGAAGAGTGAGACTGTGCTGAAAAGCCATATCTTGGGCTACCATGACTAGTCTGCATGTAGGGTAAGATATGCCCCCCCCCTCCAAGTTTGTTTACCTACCACATCACTATGGTGTTGTCTGTAAGCACTTGTAGTGGTCCAGTGGACCACATATGATTGAAAGTGATGACAGCATTTATAAGTGCCAACATCTCTTGCATGTTATGTGTTTCTATCTGTCTTTTCTGCTCCAAAGAATTCCATACACTGATTCCCAGGCAAAGTCTGAAGTGTTTGCTCTTACAGACTGTGCTGGAGCTGGAAATGTAAATGGAAGACTTGTATTCTGATAAATATGGTCCCTCCACCAAAAAATCTCCCTTTTTACAAACCCCAATGAGATCTAAAATCCTGAGAAATTTCCTGGCTGAGACAGCTGAGTGAAAAAACTCAGGAACTGCACAGATCTACTTTTCCTATGGAAGAAAAGCTCTTTGAACTGAGGTATTATAAAGAGATACCACAGGAAAACAATCATGTGAGAAGTGGTCAGACAAGACTTTTGTATGTTCTCCTGGAACTCCAGTTTGTGTAGGAGACCCCTCACCCAAGTGATAGATTCTTTACACTTTACAAAAGAATCTGCAAAGATAAGCAAGTCATTCAAATAAAGAAAAAATGTGAAATCCTTGCTGTCACAGGAGCTAGACACTTTCTCAGTACCTTTGAAGTAGTGGATTGACCAAAGGGTAATGCAGACAATTAATTGTGTGATGCAGACACAGAAGACCTTAAGAAACAAACTGAAATATGGACCTTTAGGAATGTGATGATATGCATCTTTTAAATCTAAAGTTACCAGAAAACTCAAATGAGGAGTATGGGGTAACTTTTTGAACTGGGCCACTATCACAATCAGGTATAAAAAGGAAAGATCCAGTTTCATGAACCTTCTTTCTTTGGCAACAGAAACATTCTTGAAAAAAAAACTTATCCTGAGGAGGAGGGACAGCTTTTTTCACACCCTGAGACAGCAGACCCTGAATAACAGAAAGGAAAAGAAAGATTTGATCTGTCAGATGAGAAGTAATCCATGGAAAAGAAGGATGAGACTCCTACTGCTATCTATAACCTGGATGGATTACTTTCAGTACCCATATGTCTGAAACTATCAGTTGCGAAAGACAGAAATGGAGTTTCAGACTTTCTGGAAAGATTAAAGGTTTGCCAGGGTGGGAAGGTAGAGGGGTGTCTTATAGATAGTCATGCAGATTTATTAGACTATTCTATGTTCTTGATGAGGTTTCTCCTTTCTTTTGGAACCTCCATGCCATTGCTTTTCAAATATTTGCTTATCCACAGCTTGCTGTGTTTATTTTGTTTTTAGAAAATGCCTGGACATGAAGGCTGAAAAATATGAGTGATTCCTTGAATCAGCTGTCCTCTCTTATTACACATTTTATGGACCTCTGTAGCAGCTGCTCCAAAAACTAACTCTTCATCAAAGGCAGACTTCAAAATTTCAGATTTGACATGTTCTAGGAGGTTCTGAATATACAACCAAGCAAACCTCCTTATGATAGTTACACCAGCAGCAGCCCTGGAAGTGGCATCATCAAAATGATATGCACATTTCAAACAGTGATAAGCAAGCATGATAAGCAATAAGGTGACCAGAAGTTTTTCATCAGAAGTGAAAACAGATGCAATAATATTCCTCCTCATGGTCTCAAAAGTGTGAACTTGACAGATGAGAATTCTAAAAATAAGTGTAGAAGAATACACCCCCCCCCCCCCAAAACCTAGCAAAAGCTTTCTCATCTTTGTCAAAAGGTCTTGGTATTAGCCAAATGTTTATCAGCATCTAGATTCACTAGAGCACTAGTTGCTGGGTCTGATCTGGGATACACTTAGAATTTTGAGGAACTTTATACAATCTGTTTGCTTTCTTGGGGGCAGGAGGCTGGCTGTCAGGCAAGTTACTGGCTGTGACAAAAACATCCTTCAATGCAGAAAGAACAGGACAAGTTGGAGTAGGCTATGGAAAATGCAGTTGCAATAACTCATATTACTTCTTTAGGGGCAGTGGAATGGCATTATGTTTCCAATGAAATAATGGATTTGGTCTGGAAATAGTTTCAGAGAAAGACAATCCTTCAAAGTTACTGACAGAAGCCACACCTCCTCAGAATCTGAATCAGTATAGACTCTGCCCCTTCACAATCATGTTGCAGTTCAAAATCTTGAACTTCTTCAGAAAATCAAATATCCCTTTTTCTTTTATCAGAAACAGCTAAAGTGGAAGGATCAAGGTCCTGAATTAAACCCTAAACTAAGCCCAGTAAATCAATCCTGTCCAAAATGACTTGACAAAAGAAAAGATATATGTCTAGGTTTTTGCTTCCTTCAACAGGAATTTGTAAAGAAGCAGAACTACTTTTACCAGGAAAAACCTCCCTAGGGATAGCCATAGCAGTCTTGAACTAGAGGGGTATCCCCTGCCCCTTCTTCCAGAATCAACAAAGTAGGTCTCCCTTGACCACTGAGGGCACTCCCAACACCCAAAGAAGGTGCGTCTACAGTGACTAAATGGTGACTAAACAGTTTAAACTAGAGGGAGATAAGGAAAAGATGAATAGTCTACGGAAACAGAAATGTACACTAAGGACTCTACTCTTATCTCTTGTGCTGACATCTCTAAACATATTTCTTTCACCCAAAACTCCTTCTCATCTGTGGAAAAATGGCTCACACAGCATCATCTTTTACTCATCCCCCAAAAAGTTAAGCTCCTATTATTTCTACCCAAAACTCTCCACCACCTTAACTCCACCTTTACTATTTCTTCGCTATATAACACTCTCATCAAAGCTGAGCCTCACAATAAGTTACTGGGTAGAATAACGAAGATCAACTCAAATGCGACATTCATATCCAGCACTGTATCAAAAAAACTAACATGAAACTGGGTCTTCACTACAAGAATAAGAAATTTCATTACCTACCTAATTCATTTAGGGAAATGTCATGTACCAGTGTAACCCATACAGCTCCTAAGTCATACCATCTTGTATCATCCCCTTCCCCCAAAAATTAACAAGTATTTATCTGTTCTACTAACTACACCTCTGTTTCATTTTCCAACATGGAACAATCTCCCCTCTTTTCAATCCTGTGTCCTTTTATGGCCTCTGTGTTTTCTGACCATACAGCCACTGTCACTGCTCATTTGCTTCTATCACTGTGTGAAAGCAGTCTGTGGAACGGCTGTCACACTAGCAGCCACAGGAAGAATTTCCTGGTATTGTCCTACATGCATATCACCAAAGAGGCACTATTTATTTATTTATTTATTTATTTTTAGCTATGAAATTTCTTTAATTTTTTTTAATACCTTTATTGAATTATCACTTAAGATATATGCAAACATACATGTAGATAAAGGAAAACAAATCATATTAAAATGTTCCTAGTTACAAACATTATACATCACACATGACAGGGCATCTTATGCTCTCCTCCTGAAGTTCATCCTCAGAAAGACAGACAGACACACACACAAACACACACACCATTAGAGCTAATCTCCACTTGCTTGGAATCACCATGCCCACATCTTCAAGTCCTGAGGGCCATTGAGATCACTGGACAAAGTAACCAAATGGGACCACCATCTTCTGCTTCCCAGGATGGGAAACCAGTGTAAGCTATTCACTCCAACCCTCCTATTAGTCAGCTATTCGAACATATGAATGCTAACCAAGATCACATCATCTGGGAGGGTGGGGAGAGTAGTCACAGCTTTATATGGCACACTACTCTGCATCTCTTTTATATGTAACTACCGAAAAAATTGTATGGTAATATACTTTATCACTGTCTTTTTCTACATTCTTATCTTTTATACTTATTAGTTCTCATGCAAATTGTTGTTTTGAACATTTTTTCTAGAAAGCAGTGAATCAAAATGTACAGACCAATAATAACAAAAATACTGATTTCATAAATTTCAAAAGTAAAACACCACTCTTACTGCTGTCATAATAATCCACCAATATCTGTACTCAGCAATTATGGGCAGTAAATTGACTGTATACACATTACATGTTTGATTGTGATACAAATGGCCACAGTACAGTATTTCAGTTTGCTTTACACAAATGCATACTAGTCTTGCAAAGACAGATTAATGCCTTTATCAACCATTTTTATCTACAGACATCCCCCAAACACAGCAGTTATAACTACATTGCTGACTGCATCCTTCTCAGACGTCTGTGTAAAAAATAATAACAATGGACTTCCAATCCAAGATGGCCGCACGCTGATCAGCAGCTTAACTTCAGCTCTTTCAGTGTGAAAACATAAACTGAGAAAAAGGAGAACCAATGAAATTTGTTTTTTGGGCAATGTTCTGTTACTGGCTAGTAAGTACACTGTCTGGATGTCAGTAAAGAAGAACATTGGAAAACATGAAAGAAAATAAACCAGAAAAGGTGACGGGAACATACTGTCTAGGAATAATTCTGCAGCTGTTCAGAATAAAGCAGTTCAAGCTTCAGCTTTGGGTCAACAGATGGCGTTTTCCCACCTCCTCTGAAAATGTGACCTTTGGGCCCAGTCAGACTGTTCCTGTATACAATTGTTAATAAACAAATAAATAAAATCATAAATAACTCAAACAAAAAAATGCTGGAAAAATAGAAGAAGTTTTAACTAGCTGTTTAGATAAACTGATAAAACTGGAAAAATTAGAAACTGAAATGAAGAAAAAGCTGTCTGAATATGAGGCTTCTCAAGAAGATCTGATTCAAAAAAGTAGAGTTAGAAGACAAAGCAAGCACAGAAAATCTCAGAAATTGGAAGAAACAGACTATATTAATTTTATGAAAGCACACATAAGCAACTGGACAGGTGTTCCTCAGCAGATTTTTGTTAATTGAAAGGGTGGGTCAAGTGTATTCTCCAAATCTGGCCATGAGAAAGCAGCCAAAACCTATTTTAGTAAAAATAGAAGCATAACAGCAGAAAGAATTATTCCTAACAAAACTGCGAAAAAACTGCAGAGTATTAAAAACTGGAGACAGCAGAGTGTTTCTAGAAAATGATTATTCACTGTACACCAGGCAGAAAAGAAGCAAATTCATCCCAGCAATCATGGAATGCTGAGAGGCAGGTATGAGATTCAAGCTGCTCTATCCATGTCTTGTACTTTTTCCTACATGATCAAAGCCATGTTTTGATGCAAAACAGGCTATGGAAGAAATAAAAAAAGTTTATCTAACAAAAAGTGAGCCAGCAAACAGAAGAGGACACTACTTTTCATTCTCCGGATATATAGGTTCACAGATGGACTTTGTCAATGAAATCTTTTGCAGTGTTCCAAAAGAAAACACTTGGGAAACAGAAAAAAGTGCAGGAACTGCTCTTAGACATGAACCAGTGCCTGGTGTTGGGTGATGGAGACAAACAGGAAGAAGACTAGTAACACTGAAATTAGTGAATAAATGTGAGATTACAAAGCATTAATCACATCTGTGAAATATGGATTTTCAAGAAAAAGTGCCTGAGGAAAAACTGTACTTCTGCTGACTTTGTTAAACTTGTGGGTAGACTGTAAAGCATATACCCCATGAACTGTCATTACTGTTTAGGACACTAAAAAGAGAAAAAAGAAAAAGTCTGCAGCCTCTAGACAGCTGCACACTTTCTTATGAGTGAAATTATATAAAGACTCATTGAGGAGTACTTTAGACAAAAGATCCACATATGCAAACAATTAATCTTGAGATCTCTGATCATGCCTTTCTGAGGGAAATTCAAAATTAAAGGTACAACGGCAAACAGTTCAGTGAAAAATAAGATTTGAAATTATGGGAAGTGAATAACAGATAGCAGCCTCCCTGATAGCCTTAATACTTGAATGTATTTAATAGAAATGTGTATAATTTATTTTTATTTAAAGACAGAAAGTGCACTTTTTCTTAGGGCTAAAAGTTAATGTTTTATAAAAGCATACAGGCTCTTTTCACATCTGGGAGGGGAATAGAGATATGAAAAGAGAAGAACAGCAATCAGTGTAAGTGTGAACACAGACTGTAACGTGCTTTAGCATGTATAACCTTAATTTTTAGAACAGGTAATGCCTGTGGGTGCAGCTGTCGATTTGGGCAGTTGTTCATATCTGAAGTGTTAAACTTTATTTTTTGAAGACAGGCATAGTTTTGTGTGTTTGTTCTAAATTAATAGGAGATGGAGTGTTTTGAAAATGTATTTAGGTTTTTTTTACGGTTTTCATTTAAAAAAATCTTGAAAATGTTACTGGGAAAGCTCATCCAGACTCTGCTACAACTTGCCGTGAGGGAAAGGTTAGTTTGCTTTTCCTTTCTTGCAATTTGTATTATGTTATTACCTTCTTCTGTTTTGTATGTTGTGATTTGTTTTCTTTACATTGTGTTTTACTTGTATTCTGGTTTTAAATGCATATTAAAACTAGGAAACAGACCACAGCTGTGTCTCTTGTGAGTCACACAGAAATTAGAACAGGTCAATTAAGGAGTCACACAGAAGACAGAACAGGTCAATTAAGGTTAATTATCTGTGAACTGAGGATGGAGCTGGGAACTAAACCTTCTATTTAAGGGGCAAAATAAAACATTTCAGAGCATTACTGGAAAAGCTCACCCAGACTCTACTACAACTTGTTGTGAGGGAAAGGTTAGTTTGCTTTTGCTTTCTTGCATTTTGTACTACTTTACTGCCTTCCTCTATTTTCTATGTTATGATTTGTTTTCTTTACACTGTGTTTTACTTGTATTCTGCTTTTAACTGCATATTAAAAATAGAAAAGAGATCACAGCTGTGCCTCTTGTGAGTCACACAGAATTTCCCCACCATCCCACCCTGGTGCTGTTGTGTTCTTACACTCAACTATTTTTCTAGTTCCTGCCCCTTATGTTAATTTTAATCACATATCTCCTTTCCTCTCCCCTTTCAATGGCTCTCATGAGTAAGCACAAAATTATCATTTTGTGAAATCAGTCCCCTTCAACTATTAAAATGTATTGGCCATACCACTGTATTCCATAGAACCAGAATACAAAGTGCCCATCCCCTTTCAGTCTATTTTTCTCTTTTACAAATTAGTGTTTCTCCACTTAAGCAGATAAAGCTTAAGTTACCACCTCTTTCATATCCAACTACTTAGTGCACACTACAGTGCTTAGAATATTAACCATATTTTTCCATCTTATCTTTAAATCTGCAACATCTATTGCAAGACCACCAATTAGTGGAGAGACCACATTCTGTCTCTCAGTAGTCATCTTGGGATTAGTGCTTCTGTTTTCTCCTGGTGAAAGAATGAGCACAGAGACATTATTTCCTGGAGACTGCTGATCACCGGAAAGCCTAATAATAGCTTCATGTGTGACAGTTGTGCTTATATTCTGCTCCTGGTGAGAGAAGGAGCAGAATGTGTTGATTCTTGACTGTTTCTGATTGGGCAGTGAGTGTCTATGCTTGATGTACCTGATTTGTCTGGTTGGCATTCAAGGCATCTACCAGGAAAAGACTATAACAATAACCCTACAGACCCTTGCATCATCTGGGACAAGAGTGTGGATCACTAAACAGGCTGTAGCCTGCTTCTCATCTTGGGATTGGTGCTAATGGTTTACTTCTGGTGAGAGAAGAAGCAAATGAGCATATCCCAGCAGAGTGAAGCTGTGGTGAGACCAGCACTAGTAGTATCCAGGCAGTAGCCATTCAAGTGACTCCCCTCATTTTCATCATTCTTGACACGCCAAGTCTTTGTTTTCAGTAAGTACTGCTTGATTGGTTTCTAACTTTAGAATATCTATCTAAATATTTCATCCTTAAATTTTCAGAGTCTACTTATTAGTTACCACTCAAATGTTTGGTGGTACCCTGTATAGACACAGACACCTTGAGTGACATTTTTTCTGCAAAAGCACAATGGAAATTTCAAAAATACCTAGTTGTACACAGGACAACTAGTTTGCAGTGACACTCACTGTTCCCAGAGTTGCAAACCGGGTACTCCTGACATTGCTTTATATTCTCACTCCAACTGTCTAATCAACAAAAAGTGTCTGTTGCCATGGATATGAACTTTACACTATCTCCATTAGCAGCTTGGTGGATATGGGCATCCTGAGACAATGTAGAAATTGTCTCATGTTTACTGACAACCAGTTGATTCACAAACAAACTGATATGGTATATGAGATGTATTTACACAATTTCACTGTAGGCAAAGCTCTCACATAAAAGTACTCCTAATGTTAATAAGGTCGTCAGTAGCACACACACACTGCACCCATCACACACAATTCAAAGTAGACATATAGACCCACATATGCTGAGGCACTTAAATGTGGCCTTCCTAAACCCCAAAGACCTCGTAGATGAAGTATACATAACAAAAAAGTACAGTTTTGTACCTACCATAAATGTAGATGTTAGAGTGTCTTCACTGCTGCAGTCATTACACTTGGGTTATCCTGCCATCAGGCGGTCCCGCAGTCGGCCAGAATTCCAAAGTCTTGGTCCTGCGTCGGTTGCTGTCGCCTCTTCCCTGACGTCAGTGCGCCAGGGGTATATAAGATGCAGCCGACGCCATTTTCTTCAGTTTTTCTTGTCCCAGATGTCAGGTGCCCCCAAATAGATAGGCAATACACATTGCTAATAAAGGGTACATTAAAAATAGTAAACAATTCCTTCAGTTACAACCAAATACACCACATACGTTGTATAGGTTGCAAGGTATATATAAGTCCCAGGTAAGAAAGTGGGGAAGGAGGGTGGGTAACCTGGACTGCAGCAGTGAAGACACTCGAACATCTACATTTATGGTAGGTACAAAACTGTACTATGTTCATCGTGTTTCACTGCTGCAGTCATTACACTTGGGTAGAATCCCAAAGCTGAGGTTGGGTGGCTGGTGCTATACAGCATTCGGGGTGGCTATAAGGCCCTGCAGCACTGCAGTGGCAAAGCCAGCTCTGGATTTAGAGTAAAGAAGCAGGTGGTAATGCTTGGTAAGGGTATGCACAGAACTCCAAGTTGCAGCTTCCAAAATATCTTTGGTAGGTACTCCTCTGAGATAGGCAGTTGAAGTGGCTGTAGCTCTGGTGGAATGAGACCTAATGTTGCTAGGTTCAGTTTTTCCATGTGTGTGCAGCAGAAATGTATACAGTGTCCTATCCATTTTGATATGGTCTGCTTTGAAATAGCTTTTCCCTGTGATCCTGTAGCATATGCTACAAACAATTGCTCAGTTTTTCTGAAAGCTTTTGTTTTGTCCAAGTAGTAGCGTAGCTGTCTGTGTATGTCCAATGCATGCAGAAGTCTCTCCCCTTTATTCTGGGGATTTGGATAAAATGTTAGCAAATGAATAGTTTGGTTTAGGGCCACACTTGATACCACCTTTGGCATAAAAGTATGGTTTGTTCTTAAAGATACCCTGTCTTGATGAAATATGATGAAAGGTTCCACTGTCATTAGTGCCTGTAACTCTGAAACTCTTCATGCTGAGGTTATTGCCAAAAGCAGAGCAGTTTTCCATGAGACATATTTTAATTCTGCTGTATTGGCTGGTTCAAAAGGAGGTAAAGTTAATTTCTCCAAGACAAAGTTGAGGTTCCAAGTTGGAGTTGGTGCTCTACGGGGCGGTCATGTTTTTAGCCTCTCTGAGGTAGTGTTTTAGCAAAGGATGAGAGAAAATTGGTGGATCTGTGTTGTAATGAGCAGAGATGGCAGAAGCATGGATTTTAATGGATGAAAAAGATAGGCCTTTGTCCAGCATCTCAGTTAAATATTGTAGTATCTAAGGAATATTAGGGACAAGAGGGTTAAAGCCTTGAGCCTGGTTTCAGACAGAGAACCTCTTCCACTTTTTCTGAGTAGGATTTCCTGGTGCTAGGCCTTCTGGCCTCCAAAATAACATCCATCACAGCTTTAGTGAGAGGTGTTGTCTGCTTTACTAAGTAATCTGCCAAGCAGCCAGGTTTAAGGTTTTGACCTGGCTGTGTAGTATCTGATTGTTTTGTTGAGTCAGAAGGTTGAGGTAAAATCCATGGTGGGCCTTGTGCTAAGTTCTTTAAGATTGGATACCAGTGCTGGCATGGCCAGTCTGGGGCAATCAGAATCATTTTTGGCTTTTCTTGTCTGGCTTTTAGGAGTACCTTTGAAAGGAGAGGCAGAGGTGGAAAGGCATATACTTGTAGGTTTTTCCAGCTGAATGAGAGAGCATCCACTTTCCATGCGTGTGTGTGGTAAGTCCTTGTGCAGAATTTCTTTAGCTGGCAATTCATTGGTGAGGCAAACAGATCTATGTTCGGACTCCACCATTTTTGTGTTATCATGCTGAATATTTGTGGATTTAATTTCCACTCGTGCGGATCCATGATGTTTCTACTTAAGTCGTCTGCCAGAGTATTTTTCTCTCCTGGCAGGAATTGTGCTTGCAGATGAACTTGAAAGGTTAGAGCTGTATTCCACAAGGTCATGGCTTGTCTGCAGAGGGGATATGAACGAGTGCCTCCTTGCTTGTTTATGTACCACATAACTGTGGTGTTGTCTGTCTTTAGTAGTAGTTGTCCTGGATGCAGAAGGTCCTTGAAAGCTATTAGGGCATTTTGTACAGCTAGCATCTCTTTTTGATTGATGTTTAGATGCCTTTGTTCTGCAGCCCACTTTCCCTGAATACATTTTCCTGCCATGTGTGCTCCCCAGGTGTAGTCCGAAGCATCTGTTGTCAGTGTTTGCCTGGCTGTGGGCTGAGTGAAAGGTTGTCCCTTGTTGAGGTGACATGCCTGTGCCCACCATAGAAACTCCTGTTGAAGGCAGGGAATAAGTGGTATTACTTTTTCCAGACTGTGACAGTGTTGAGACCAAACATTCTTTAGGTACCATTGTAATTTCCTCATATGCAGTCTGGCATATGGAATTAGTAGTATGCAAGATGCCATGAACCCCAAGGCCTGCAGAATTTTTCTTGCAGGGAGTTGGGTTTTTGTTGCCATCAATTGAAAGTATTGAGTCAGTTGTCCTTGCTTGTCTGGTGTGAGATAAGCCATCTGGGCCGTTGTATTTAAACTGGCACCCAGGAATATTATCTCCTGTGAGGGCACTAGTTTTGACTTCTTTTCGTTTACTGTGTACCCTAGGCAAATTAGCAAGCTTTTTACAAATGCCAGATGCTTTAGAAGAATGTCCTTGCTCTCTGCTTGAATGAGGCAGTCATCCAAGTATGGGTATATTTGAATTCTCTTTTGTCTGCAAAATGCAATTACTGGTGCCAGGCATTTTGTGAAGACCATGGGCGCAGTAGATAAGCCAAAGGGCAGTGCAGAGAATTGGTAATGCATTGAACCTGCTATGAATCTGAGGTATCTTCTGCAATTTTGTCTGATAGGGACACGCAGGTATGCCTCCTTACGGTCCAAAGTTACGAGCCAAGCCTTCTTGCCCAGCATGGGAAGAAGCTGCTGTAGTGTCAACATTTTGAATTTTGGAACATCCAGGTAAGTATTTAGAGAAGAAAGGTCCAGAATGGGTCTCCAGGCTTTGTCCTTTCTGGGTACCAGAAAGAGTCTTGAGTAAAATCCTTGTCCTTGCTCCTGTTGTGGTACCTTTTGAATAGCTCTCATTTCCATGAGGGCTGTAATTTGTTTTTGAGCCTCTGCCCATTGATTTTGTGGCAGGTCTGGCATTCCTTTTAGCCTTGGTAAAGTGTGAAAGTGGAACCTGTAACCTTGAGACACAATATTCAGAACCCATTTGTCTTGGGTGATCATATGCCAATTGTGAGAAAAAAAGTGCTAGTTTTCCCCCCAAGGGGGCTGCCAAAAGGAACGTGCTTAGCATCTGGAGGGGGAAGTCATTGGGACGGTTTCCTATAAGGTTGTGACCTGTCTTCCCCTCCTTTTGAGGCTGATGCACCCCATTGTCGACGTCTGTATGAGCCTTGGGGCTGAGATCTGCCTCTCGTACATCTGTATCTGCCCCTTTGTGGTTTGTCTGAAACTGGAAAGGACCAATTTTTTGTAGGCCAATTTCTGCTAAATTGAGGTGGCTGAACCTGTAAGAAATCCTTCACTGTTTGCATAGATTTTGCCTTATCCTCCATTTTCTTTAATACCTCTTCTGCCTTTACTCCAAATAAAACATCCTGCTGCAAAGGTGCATCCAATAATTTTGCTTTGACATGATCAGGTAAACCTTGTTCTTTTAACCAAGCATGCCTTCGAATCACAGATCCTGTAACTGCTGCTCTACAAGAAGCCTGTAATGAATCAAAACCACATTGCAAAGTATGTTTTCCCACTTGTTCAGCTGCATGCAATAAATCCTGCATTTCCTTATATTCAGGATGTTCTGAATTTGTAAGCATTTTCTGTTTTAAATGAGACATTAAATATTGTTGATATTTAAGCATGTGAAACTGGCAATTTAAAGCCCTCACTGCTAAAGTTGCAGAAGTGTAAACTTTCTTCCCCCATCTGTCTAATGCTCTAGACTCCCTGTCAGAGGGAACTGGATTTTTAGCTGTGGAAGCCTTTACCCCTTTGGGACCCTGGGAAATAGTTTCTGGGTCAGCAACAGGGTTTTTATAAAGAAATTTGTGAGAGTCATGGACTCTCTAGTATCTGTCTGGTTTGACTGGAGCAGGTGGCAAAGAATCAGGATTTAAAATGAATTCAGAGTACACATCATCCACAATGTCTAACACTGGCGGAATAGCAAGGGGTCTGTGCTGAGGCAATAAAAGAAAGTCTCTGAGCCTTTTCTTGGATTCTGAGTAATCCTGGCCCTCCCAATGGAAATGCTCCCTCATGGTATGCAAAGTTTACCCAAAAGAGTAGTCCTGTGGAGGAGAGGCTGAAGGAATTGATTCTTCAGCATCAGAATCTTCATAGGGGGGTAAAGAGTACCCCTGATCTGAAGAGAAATCCGAAGAAATGGAAACCTGGTCAGAGGAATCATAGTCTGCATCCTGCATAGGCCTTTTATCAGGAGGGGGATGGGAACCCCTGATCAGAGTAATTAAGTCTTCGGCCATTTTGAGCATCTGTTTCTTAGGCATGGAGGCTTGTCCAGGTGAATGCTGTACTTGCTTCTTTGTGTTTAAAGGGGTTTTAGACTTGGCAGTAGATATGATGGTTAGCTGAGAAGGTCTGAATACACCCTCAGAAGCCGATGGCTGCTCAGCAGCTCCGGATCCCACTGAAGGGTTAGTTTCTGCAGGCCCTAAGTCTTAAGTATCCAGAGGCCCAGCCATCTCCCCGTGGGAGTCGGAGGCAGCCTGTGGTTCTGAGGTAGCGGTCGTCAGGGGCTGCGAAGGCGCCTCACTGAAAACTGGAGAACCGGCGAGTAGTCTAGAAGAGGCTTCGTCAGTTCTGGACCTTGGATGCTTGTCCTTATCTTTGCGTGTTTTGTGTAATCCGGTCGTCAGTTGTTCTGATGGCATGGTATAATTGAACCTTCGGCCAAAATAATGTCGGGCAAAATCAAACCGACGATTAATAGTGCGCTTGTTAAATCTAGCACAAAACTGACAACTAGTGACGTCGTGGTCTGGGCCTAGGCATGGGATACAGTAAGAATGAAAATCCTTATGAGGTATTTGCTTCCCACAAGAAATACAATTATTAACTTTTACTGACATCGGTCTGAGGCAAGAAAAAGTTTCCCCAACGGGGTACTTAGCTTTATTGAAGACTTCTGTTCTGAAATTCAAATTGAAAATCTCAGGAGTCGGCCAACCGGCACTTGCGAACTGCTTTTGCTTTGGGCACCGCGCGGCAAGAAAGACTGAACAAAATGGCATCGGCTACATCTTATATACCCCTGGGGCACTGACGTCAGGGAAGAGGTGACAGCAACCAACGCCGGAACTCTGGCTGACTGCGGGACCGCCTGACGGCAGGATAACCCAAGTGTAACGACTGCAGCAGTGAAACACGATGAACATCCATCAGCAGCCCCAAATGCACTCTTTCAAAACAACACCCACATCAACACATAGTCACATCTCATGGAGCCTCTACTTCTAAGCCCACAAGGCAAGCCACCACATGGTCCAACAGTCTGGTCATTGGAGACTCCATCATGAGACACAATGATGTACCTTTCACCAGGCTGAGTAAGTTGCTTATCAGGGGCTAAGATCCGCCACATTATGCATGCACTCAGAACACTGGACCACAAATACTAGTATGATTCAGTCATAGTCCAAGTGGGTGTAAATGACCTGAGGCATACCTCCCTGGACTATATGAAGAGAGACAACATGGAGCTCTTGGAATATGTGTCCCAGGCAGGTATGACCCTAGCAATGAGCAGCATTTTACCTTCTCCAAGGATGATGCCAGAATATAAACAAAAGATGAATGACTTTAACAACTGGCATAGTCTCCGGTGTTATTCTAGGGGAGTGCAATATTCATCAGCATGGAAGGTGATGATCAACAGACCACTCTGCTTTGCCAGGGATGGTCTTCACCTCTCCCCTCTAAGCTTTTGAATATTAGCTAAAACATTGTCTTCCCCTATAGTGCCTATTTTAGGCAATGCCAAACTGAAACTACTTCCAACATAGCAAATCAAAACCAAGAAAATCTAACGGTATTACTGCTCAATGTTAGGAGTCTAAACAAAAAACTCTATTCCCTAGAAGCTCTCCTCACCCTGGAGAATGCTGACATCAGTGCAGTCACTGAGACACAGTTTAAAGCCACAGAGAGCACACTGACTGTATAAGATTATAATGCCTTCCACATATTTAGACCAGTTACTACACAGACAGGGACTAAAGGTGGAGGTGTCTCGATCTACATTAAAATAATTATACTTCAAGGCTGGTCAAACAGGACAATGCACTTGAGCTACTGCATGTTCAAGTTACCATAGGCAAAATCCAGTATCACTACCTTGCAAGCTACAGGTCTCCCACTGTGACCTAGGAAACCCATACCATGTATTTAAATTTATTAGAAACAATCACCATCCAACCCAATATCATATTTATGGGTGACTTTAATTATAAAATTAAAAAAATAAAAAGGCCAGTAGTGCCTTGTACAAACATGTTTTGAACCATCCTACAGCTAATTTCAGATTTACTATTATTGATTTGATTATTGGTAAGAAAGGGAATAAGGCTGTCTGGCACAGTATATTAAATCTGAAAGAAAGGAAATGGATTATCAAACTGGGTGGGTTATTCTCCCCCGGGGCTTAATGAGCAATTGTGACAAATCAATCATGTTCTGTTGCCAATTAATTATTTAATTTATGACATGGCTATTTGTGGAAGTTTTGTTACACTGAGGAAGGCTATGTAATTCTTGCCGAAACCGGTCTGCTTGTTGCCATATTAAATATAGTTTCTATACACCACTTTGGGCTGGCTGCTCTCTTTTTTACTTTGACTTTAATTATCCCACTATTAACTGGGAATCCTATATGACACCAAGTATACAGGCACATAGATTCATGGATTTTGTAAACACAAAATCCCTGGACTAGACTGTCACTACACCAACCAGGGGTGCAACCATACTGGATCTGGTTCTCACTAACATAGGAGAGGGATGCACAACCCCTAGTGTAATGTCTTGTCTAGTAAGGTCAGACCACAAAATGGTCGTCTCTGAAGTAAAAATAAAACCTGGATCCCCAGCCAACCCTGGAATATTCAGGAACTACTCTAAGGTTACTTTCCTGCTATTAAGTGATAAAGTACAGTTTTGTACCTACCATAAATGTAGATGTTCGAGGATCCACATTGCTGCAGTCATAACCTGTGGGTAGTCCGCTGTCCTCGGTCGGCCTGAATACCAAAGAGTTAGGCTGGCGTCGGTCATGGACGCCCGGAGCTGACGTCAGTACGTGGTAGTACTTAAGCGCATGACCGACGCCATATCCTCAGTCTTTCTTGCCCCAGATGTCAGAAGGCCTTAAAAAGGAAAGGCCAGAGCCAAAATAGTAAATACCCAACAACCACAAGTGAGAAAATAACAATTATCCCAAAGGAAAAAACAGCAACCCCAAACAATAGAGGGAAGGAGGAGGAAAATAGGACTGCAGCAATGTGGATCATCGAACATCTACATTTATGGTAGGTACAAAACTGTACTATGTTCTTCGTCTCACATTGCTGCAGTCATAACCTGTGGGTAGAATCCCAAAGCAAAGGAAAAGGGAGGCTGGCAAACTACAAAGCATTAGGAGCTGCTAACATGCCCTGTAAAACTGCAGTGGCAAACCCAGCCCTGGACTTGGAATAAAGAGGGAGATGGTAATGCTTAGTAAAAGTGTGTACTGAACTCCAAGTAGCTGCCTCCAAAATATCCTTAGTAGCTACCCCCCTCAAAAAGGCAGTAGATGTGGCAGTAGCCCTAGTGGAATGAGGTCTGATCCCAGCAGGAACATTCTTCCCATGATGAGAATAACAAAAAGCAATACAATGACCAATCCACTTAGAAATAGTTTGCTTTGAAACAGCTTTCCCTTGAGAAGCCAGAGCAAAAGAAATAAATAACTGTTGAGTCTGCCTGAACTCTTTAGTTCTGCTCAAATAATAACGTAGCTGCCTGTGAATGTCCAAAGAATGCAAGACTTTTTCCCCTTATTTTGGGGATCAGCATAAAAAGTAGGCAAATGAATAGACTGGTTCAAGGCCACATTAGAAATCACTTTAGGCATAAAAGTAGGGTTAGTACGCAAAGACACCCTATCCTTATGGAATACCAGAAAAGGTTCAACTGCCATGAGTGCCTGCAATTCAGAGACCCTCCTAGCAGAGGTAATGGCCAACAAAAACCAGTTTTCCAAGACAAAACTTCAGCTCAGACGTAGCTGCAGGTTCAAAGGAGGTAAAGTAAGCTTCTCCAACACAAAATTGAGATCCCAGGAAGGAGTAGGAGCTCTACGTGGGGGTCTTATATTTTTTGCCCCTCTAAGAAATTGCTTAAACAAAGGATGAGAAAATAAAGGAGGGTCACAATCATAGTGAGCAGAAATGGCTGCAGCATGAACCTTCACAGAGGAAAATGACAAACCCTTGTCTAGTAATTCAGTAAGGTACTGTAGCGTAAAACTCAAATTAGGTACTGAGACATCAAAGCCCTTTGCTGTGCTCCAAAGAAAAAATCTCCTCCATTTATCAGCATAAACTTTTCTAGTACTGGGCCGCCTGGCTTCCAAAATGACATCTAAAACCTGTTGAGGAAGCTGAGACCCCACAGGCTCTAAAACAGAATACGCCAGGCTGTTAGATGCAGGGACTGCACCCTGACATTGAGCAAATGATTGCTTGACTGGGACAACAAGTGAGGAATCTGTGGCAAAGGCCAAGGAGGCTCCTGAATTAAACTCCTCAGCAGAGGATACCAGTGCTGACGTGGCCAATCTGGTGCTATTAGAATCATGCAAGGCTTGTCCCGCCTGACTTTCAAGAGTACCTTGGGAAGGAGAGGCAGAGGGGGAAAAGCATAGACGTGAAGGTTGTTCCAACTGAAAGATAGAGCATCCACTTTCCAAGCTTTTGGGTGAAACATCTTTGTGCAAAATTTTGGTAGTTGGAAATTTAGTGGAGAAGCGAACAGATCTATGTCTGGAGTTCCCCAAGCCACTGTCAACTGTTGGAATACCTGAGGATCCAATTTCCACTCGTGGGGTCCACAATTTGTCTGCTCAATACATCTGCTAGGAGTTCTGTGCTCCTGGCAGAAACCGTGCTTGAAGAGTGATGTGCAAACTCAGAGCAGTCTCCCACAATATCATTGCTTGTCTGCAAAGAGGGTAAGAATGGGTTCCCCCCTGCTTGTTGATGTACCACATGACTGTTGTGTTGTCTGTTCGAATCAACACCTGTCCTGGTTGAAGTAGGTCCTTGAAGGCCATCAGGGCAAATTGAACTGCTAACATCTCCTTCATGTTGATATGCAAATGTTGTAGTCTGGGAGGCCACGTGTCTTGAATCCATTTCCCATTGAAGTGTGCTCCCCAAGCCAAGTCCGAGGCATCCATCGTTATGATCTGACTCGCCTCTGGTCGGGTCACAGAGAGTCCCTTGTTTAGGTGACATTCCTGCGGCCACCACAAGAATTCCTTCTGGATGCAAGGTATTATCCGAATGACAGTGTCCAAATCGTGGCAGTGTTGAGTCCATACAGTTTTGAGATACCATTGTAGCTTCCTCATATGCAGTTTGGCATTGGGAAGTACTAGAATGCAAGATGCCATGAACCCCAAGGCTTGAAGGACTGTCCTTGCAGTCAGCCTGGACAGTACTGATAACTGCTGGAAGTATAGGTGAAGAGTTCTTTGTTTGTCCGGGGTCAGAAAAGCCATCTGAGAAGCTGTATTCAGTCTCACACCCAGAAAGCACATGTCCTGAGAGGGTACTAGACTGGACTTTATTTCGTTCACAGAATACCCTAGGCACCTTAAAACTGCCATTACATACTGCAGATGTTGAAGTAACTTGTCTTTGTCTTGAGCAAGAATCAGGCAATCGTCCAGATAAGGATAAATTTGTATTCCCCTCTGTCTGAAGAAAGCTATTACAGGAGCCAGAACTTTTGTGAACACCCTGGGCGCAGTAGATAAACCAAAGGGCAATGCAGAGAACTGATAATGAGAAGTACCAGCCCGAAATCACAGGAATCTCCTGCAGCTGGGCCTGACAGGAATGTGAAGATAGGCCTCTTTGAGATCCAGGGTTACCATCCAGTGATCTTTGCCTAGCATAGGCAGAAGTTGTTGTAATGTTAACATCTTGAACTTTGGAATGTCTAGGTAGGTATTGAGAATGGATAAATCCAGAATTGGCCTCCAAGTGTTTCCTTTCTTTGGCACTAGGAATAAACGGGAATAAAACCCTAGGCCTACTTCTGACGGAGGTACCACCTGGATAGCTCCCATCTGTAAAAGCAAAGAAATTTGCTCCTGAGCCTCCAGCCTTTGCTGAGGAGGCACATCCGGCATGCCTTTGAAAGGAGGAAAAGTGTGAAAGTAAAACTTGTAACCTTGATTTATTATTTCCAACACCCATTTGTCCTGGGTGACCAAATGCCAGTTTTGTTTGAAAAGTGCCAACTTTCCTCCTAGAGGAGCTGCCAGAAAAGAAGGATCTGGCAGCTGAAGATACAGGTCATTGGGTCTGTTTACGAAAAGGCTGACCCTTGCCCTCACCAGAAGACTGTGCAGGAGAACTCCAAGTCCTAGGTCTGAAAGAACCCTGAACGTGAGCCCTGCCTCTACCACGTCTAGACCTGCCCTTAGACTGAAAATCCGAAGAAGGGTAGGACCATCCTCTAGCAGGCCAATTCCTGCTAAACTTAGGGGGCTGCACCTGCAAAAAATCCTTGTCCGTCTGCATAGACTTAGCTTTATCTTCCATCTTTTTCAAAACTGACTCCACTGGAGAACCAAAAAGAACTTCAGATTGAAGAGGAGCATCCAAAATCCGAGCTTTAACATGCTCTGACAAATTTTGATCCTTAAGCCAGGCATGTCTACGAATAACTGAACCAGTAGCAGCCACCCTGGATGAAGCCTGAAGAGCATCGAAACCACACTGCAAAGAATGTTTTCCAACTTGATCTGAAGCATGAACCAACTCCTGCAATTCCTCACACTCTATACCCTCAGATAAAGCATCCACCTTAGATTTCAATTGGCCTAACAAAAAGTTCTGATACTTCAGCATATGAAACTCGCAATTTAAAGCCCTCATAGCTAACGTAGAAGAGGTGTACACTTTTTTCCCCCACCTATCCAACGCTCTAGAATCTTTATCCAAAGGAACTGGATTCTTAACCACAGAAGCCCTGACACCCTTCGGCCCTTGAATAATAGTTTCCGGGTCAGCTCTAGGACTCTTATACAAATATTTATGTGCTTCTGGAACTCTGTAATATCTGTCTGGCTTGACAGGGCAGGGGTAAAGAATCAGGATTAAGTGAAGCTTCAGTAAAACATCCTGAACAACATCTAAGACAGGGGAATAGCCAAAGGCCTATGTTGTGGTAAAACAAAAATTCCCTAAGCCTTTTTCGAGAATCTGAAAAATCCTGACCTTCCCACTTGAAATGTTCCCTCATGGAATGTAAAGTTTCAGAAAAGGAAAAATCCTCTGGAGGAGAAGCAGAAGGACAGGAATCCTCTGCATCCGAATCTGAATAGGGAGGGTAATCCTGAATATCCTCAGCTGAGGACTCAGAGTAGTCTGAAGAATGCTCCATTCCCTCTAAATCTGTCTCCACCCTAGGCCTCTTTTCTGGGGGGGGCAAAGATCCCCTGATCAAAGTAATCAAATCCTCTGCCATTTTCAACATATGTTTTTTAGGAACAGAAGCTGAAGAACTAGGGCTATGGCCAGTACCAGTAAGACCAGGTTTAGCTTTAGCATGGCCTTTAGCCACTGAGGTAGAAGGCCTAATAACCTTTTGTAAGGATGGAACTACAGATACCTGAGAAGCACCCTCGGCCTGGCCTAACTCCTTTGAGGCCAACTCCTGCAAAAGTAAAGGTTCCCCCTGGGATTCAGCCGAGACCTCGGCTGGATCCACAGATTCAACCGGACGTTCCATAGAACCGGCGTCCGCAACGGACGACTCATCCGGTTTAGACCTTAAAGATTTATCTTTACGTTTTTTAGCGGTAGCGGGCGTCGGAGGATCCGACGGCATGTTGTAGTTACACCGCTTACCGAAAACAAGCCTGGCACAGTCTAATCTTCGTTTAATGGTGCGCTTATTAAATCTAGCGCAAAAGCGACACCCGACTATGTCGTGTTCAGGCCCCAAGCAAGGAATACAGAGAGAATGATAGTCCCTATGAGGTATCTGTTTCCCACAAGAAATACAATTATTAACTTTTTCTGACATCCGGATTAACTGAGGCAAGAAAAGACAAAAATTTTCCCCAACGGGGTACTTAGCCCAACTTGGTCTTCGGTCTGAAACTCGATAATTGAAAATTTCAGAACACCGAACGGCACTTGCAAACGCTGCTTCTGCTTTGGACCACGCGGCAAGAAAGACTGAGGATATGGCGTCGGTCATGCGCTTAAGTACTACTACATACTGACGTCAGCTCCGGGCGTCCATGACCGACGCCAGCCTAACTCTTTGGTATTCGGGCCGACCGAGGACAGCGGACTACCCACAGGTTATGACTGCAGCAATGTGAGACGAAGAACATCCTGGCCAAATCTGAAGCCCCCATAAACCCTGAGAACACTGCTGCTTATTCAGAACTGTTCACAGAAACCCTATACAAGCATGGTAATAGCTGCATAGAGGCAGCTGTACCCACCAGGAAGAAGTACAGAACTAACTCAAAAAACAAGCCACCCTGGTGGAATCACAAAATCAGCAGGCTGTATAACAGAAGGATGAAAATCATGGCAGAAATTAGGAGCTGTAGCATCCAGCAGGATAAAAGCACTCTCATCAAACTAAACAAACAACCCAGAGGACAAATAAAGTCTACCAAAGCCAAATATTAGGTAAATTTGGCCTCCCAGGCCAAGAATAACCACAAGGCATTGTTTAACTATGTCCACAACCACAAAGGCAATACACAGTTGTGTGCAGAGCTCATTGTAGATGCAGCCACCTACACTGAGCCAGAAGATATAGCAAACCTAATGGCCAACAAATTCAGCTACAACTTTACCCCCTCTCCCCCTCAAAATTCCCACAGGAAATACCTTATATAATTTCACTAGGGAACAGGTCCTTAATGTTTTCTCTAAGGCCAAGAACACTGCATCAATGGGCCCAGACAATATCCCAGGATTCCTTCTAAATAGCATGAAACATGACCTATCAGGTCCTCTGGAATTGCTATTTAACTGTAGCCTCTAAACAGGCTTTGTGCCTCACGAATGGAGAACAGCAACAGTCATCCCTCTGCAAAAAGGTGGGCCATCTACAGACCCTGGAAACTACAAACTCACAAGTCTCACTAATCATATACGCAAAGCCATGAAAATAATTATCACAGAAGTGATCAATACTGATATAGTAAACCTCCAGACACTGGACCCAACCCAGTTTGGTTTCACCAAAGGCAGGTCATGGCTACTCAACCTAGTGGACTTCTTTCAGAAGGTCACCAAAGCAATGCATGAGGGCAAAACAGATCACACTGCCTACCTTAACCTGGCAAGGCATTTGACACAATACTCCACTTGGGCATTGTTGACAAACTCAAGAGGTTAGGTACAAACCTGTATGGCACCTGGTGAATAGCCAACTGGCTCACAGACAGGACCCAGTAAGTTAAAATTGCAGAGTCCACCTCTACAAAGAGGCCAGTCACAAATGGAGTCCCTCAGGGATCAGTCCTTGGACCACTGCTTTTTGGCATTTACTTCTCTGAAGTCAAGGCCAACGTCAATGGTCTCTGACTGACAAAATTGCAGATGATTGCAAATTAGTAGCAGTCATAGAATTCTACACTGGCACAAATGTTCTCCAGGAAGGGCTGATATAGAAAAGCAACTGGTGTCAGAGCTATGGACTAAAACTAAATGCAAAGCTATGCATAATGGTATCCTTCAGGAAGTCAGACCAATTACTAGTAAATGGAAATCAAAGTCTAAACCAACTGTATTTGAAGTACTGAATATTATAAAAGAGATAAAGGAACTATAAGAGGGATATTTAGAAAAGGAAAGGCACACATTACATATAAATAAATGGAAATTGGGGGCACCATGTATGCAGAACAATGTTCAGGAGTAGTAGTAGTACTGAGGTTTACAGGATGGTATAAATTTAACAATTTATGTAATCTTGGACTGAGTTACACAATCTTGGACTGTCAATAATTAGAAAGGAAGAAAAGATATGTAATGTATGTATGAACATGGAAAAAATGTTAATATAGTTTTTCTTTTCCGTTAATGTATGTCTATGCCTTAAGTGATAATGTAATAAAGATGTTTAAAAAATAATAATTATAATAATGACCAAAGTTAAATATTTCAATTTTTTTCATACAAACACACAATAGCCAAAGTATTCCAATTTAATTAACACACACACACTAGTGCTTTTAAGTCAGATTAAAGACTGTTTAAAAATGACAAGATGATACAAGCATTAGGTACTTTCATCCATAGAAAGCCCCCTCACTACTCCCACCATCAGTTGCAACCACTTTGTTGACAATTTCTACCCCTTACTGTTATGAAGAAATAAATTATATCCACTTTAATGGTAACTGATAACAAAATGAAACTGTAAATTTCACAAGCATCACATCATAAGATTCAGCAAGCTGTAGCATAGTTTAAATAAAAAAGTATTTATGATGGCATAATAATAACTATCTGTTAACATAAGCTAAGTCAATATGCATAATCTCTGCAGAAGTAAAAGTCATCTGAATAATTAATTCCTCATTAAATCTAACTATTACTAATACAGAGGTTGCTGCTGGCAAACAACTTTGCATTTCAGTGCTTCAGTTACAAATGCCTAAACTGCATTTAAAATGGTGTGTTGGAAATATTGCCATAACATTCCCTGAACTACATCAGCTATGCAACAGGGGATGACTAGCAAACAATGACAATAGGTGTATAACTACTAAGTATGCAATCCAGGAAACCATTGTGGAGCCTAACACAAATTGTCAACTGGTCCAAAACACTGTATGGTTAACTGACTTGCTCAATGTCACACAGCGGGTAAATAAAGGTGTAAAGATTCAAAAGTAATACTGCTATATACAAAATAACATACTAATAATGAATTATCGCATACAGCACTCTTGCCATAGGAAGGAGCTCATTAACAATCTGGAGCTTTAGTCCTCTGAACTAATTGCCACAGTAGCAGTTTTTAACTAAATGCAGAAATTCTTTATAACCTAATCATGTAGAGAAGACCACATCAGAGTGATATGAAACAATAACTGCATAATGGATGTTGAAGATCAGATTATTCTTATCATGAAAGACTATATATTCTGACAAATATCAACTCTTTTGCAGTTACTAAATGCTGTACAGACAGTATTGCAAAAATATATTACTAAAATGCTACATGGTTAAATTATATTATACAATCTGAGCCTGTTAATGAATGAATTAATTCTTTAGTGCAATGAATAAAGTGAAACCAAGACAATATAAATACTGCAGCAGCTTTTGTTCAAGAACCTAAAAGTTATCTAAATATCAGAAATATTACTGCACAGTATACTTTTTTGGGGGGGAGGGCTTACATGCTTGTAGGACACCTACATCTCATTTTTGATCTCACTCTCCCGATGCCTATTTTGTCATCAAAATAGCTATCCCTTCTGACATCACTCAGTACACGTCTAACCTACTTAAACTGCTAATAATTCTATATTATTCCAGCATACACCTCAAGAGTCAACAGAGTTGGATGATGGACAAATGGAGGCCCTATGGAAGGCAATGAATGTGGCCCCTGCCATCTATGTTAATATTGCATTACTTGGCTGTCTCTCCCCAGTTACTATAAATACTGTTCAAAGTTGTCAGTGTATATAATATTACTTCTGTGTTTTTACAATTATCACAAAGATTTGGATGTAAAAGCCGTGGTGGTACAGTGGTAGCGTTGTTGCCTCACAGCAAGAGGTTCTCCTGTTCGATTCTCAGTTGGAGTGGCTTCTGTGTGGAGTCTGCATGTCCTCCCCATGGTCGAGTGGCCTCCGAAAGACATGCGTGAATGGGTGTGCCTTCGCTGAAAGTTGGGCGTCGGGCTGGCAACTCAGCACCATAAAAATCGACTGCCAATCATTAGCAGACCAGAGTTCCGCCTTGGCTAACCGGGAAAAGCCGAAAAGACAAACAACAACAAAGACTGGGATGTCATTTAAAACTTTTATTTAAAGTTTTTACAGAAAAAAAAAACACTGCCAGTCACTTTCTAAACAAAAAAGTCTCACTTTTAAAACAGTCTTAGCATGATTCTGATGACCCATTACAGTACAAGAGACCTGTTGGGATTCATACTCACTCAAATACCATAAAGTAAATTGCTAATTAACATCTAGGCGAAAGGTGCAGGAATTCAAAAGATAAATGTATAATGCATTTGCTAACAGCCTAGAACATACCACTAAACACAAATGTCTCTTTTCAGGAGCAGCCCATGAGTACTGCCTGGTAAACTTGGCAGAGTCACCCAGAAGGCAAATGAAGGAAGAGGGAATCAAATCATGTACTACAGGAAGCAGCTCACAGACCTACTTATCTGCACTAAGGGCTAGGCAAACTGTTACAGCCCAGACACAGTGCATTTCACACCTGTGTGCCTGCAAAAACAAAATTATAATGTATTCATAGTTAAAATATTAACATTAAACTCACATGCATCACGCTGCCCAATTTATTCACAGTTAAATAATGCGCACTGTCAGCATTAAGGAAACCAAGGATCACATCCAAAAGAACATGGCTCATGGGATGATGCTCCTGTTTACTACAATCGATTTCCGTCCTTTACATCATAACTACTCTAGTTCATAGGTATTAGGTACTAGGCCATTGAGGAGCATAGCTCAAACTTCCAGTTGCTCCAAAGAACTGTCTTGTTAAGTGACTTGCTCAATGGCAGGGCATAAATATGAGACAAATGCAAAATTGGAGACAAAGAAAAACAGACTACTCTAATCACTTAAAAAGTTACCAGCACAATAGGTTTTGCATCAAAATGTATCACTTAAAAAGTTACCAGCACAACAGGTTTTGCATCAAAATGTATGTTGTGAACCACAAACACTGTGAAACTCTAATGATTAACATGATGACTGTAATCCTCAGTAATTTACCAAAGGGAAAAAAATGTTAATGGAGGTTTGGCAGTTGGTGTGGAGGATTAAGGCTCTTGCCTCCTGGAGAAAAGGCACAGTATATGAATTTGTGTTAATCTAAGCAAGTCACTTAACTAAACAGCCCTCTCTAACTGGGGCATTTTACACACACACACACACACACACACACACACACACACACACACACACAAAAAATGGTTTACTATCAAATGATTGAAATTCATAAGATCTAACGTTCATTTCAGCGACCCATATGATTGACACATGAGTATTAAGTGGTTCACTTTGTCGACAGGAAATGCATGCAAATTGCCTGTCGACATAATGTTGACAACAGGGTAAGGATACACCCATGTCAGCACTGTAGTGCAATCTCAGAGTTGTACTGTATAAGTAGCAGGGTGTATGGGGGTGCAGCAGTGCTGTCAGTGCTGCATGTGTTTTTTGACCATTTGATTTTTTTTTTTTCAGTATTTTAGATATTCAGGGTAATGACTTTCAATGTTATGCATGTCGACCATATGAATTTCAGTCTTTTGATAGTAAACCACACACAATATACCTGCTTTTCAAATGCCTGTTCCATATCAATGATTTAGTGTCCCTGCCTTTTCAATTAGTTTTCCCAACAGTCCCTGCAGCTCGAGACCCATATGCTCCTACCTTACAACTTGAACATGTTAGATCTGCCAGAGGATACATCCTTCTCAAAGCTGTTGGCATGCAAAACACATTTGACCCTGACCTTGAGCAGTATCCTACCTTCACCAAGAATGATGCCACAATACAGAGATAAGATGATCAGCTTTAACAATTGGCTTAAACACTGGTGTCATTCAAAGGGGATCCAGTATCTGTCTGCCTGGGATGACATGCTGGACAAGCCACGCTGCTTCGCAAGGGACGGCTTGCACCTGTCACCCCTGGGATTCCGGATATTGGCAAAGGCTCTTGCCACCCCCATAGTGCCTTTTTTAGGCAAGGCTCAAATTCTAAACCTACCACCCTAGAACACAAAAATGGAAAAAACTAAGGGTAATGCTGCTCAATGCCAGAAGTCTAAATCTCAAAATGCACGCACTCGAGGCCCTTCTCAGTATGGAGAACATCGATGTCTGTGCTGTGACAGAAACCTGGTTCAAGGCTCCTGAGAGCACCCCAGCACTATCAGGTTTTACCTCATATCATGCATTCCGGCCCCAAAATCCGGACAATACCAAGAAAGGAGGGGGGGTATCCATATTCATCAAGGACACCCACACCTCAAGACTGGTGGCAATGCACGATGCATCGGAGACCATCCAGGTGCAATTAACCATAGGCAAGACTGCTCTGCAAATTGTAGCATGTTACAGGCCACCCTCACAAACTCAGGAAACTCACATGGCCTTCCTGAAAACACTAGAGGGATAAATGTATCACCAAACACCATCATACTAGGTGACTTCAATTACCCTAATATAGACTGGGAACACTACTCAAGCCCAAACACCCTAGCCCAAAAGTTCCTGGAATTCATAAACTCAAATGCCATGGAACAACTAGTCACCATCCCCACAAGAGGAGATAACATACTTGATCTCATCATCACGAACATGGGAGCACAATGTTCAACACCGGAAGTATACCCCTCACTGGTGAGATCAGATCACAAACTAATCTCACTGGAGGTCCTCATCCCACCCCCACCTGAAATAAAAAAGACCACAGTAAAGAACTTCTCAAAAGCCGACTTCACACTTCTAAAGACTAGTGTGGTCTCCTTTCAGGCCCCCGAGCCGGCGGAAAACAATACTCAAGCCGCTGAATCACTTACAAACGCCTTCTACCAGCACCTGCAGGACTGCATGGATAAGGCAATCCCAAGCAAAACAAAGACTCTTTGTACCAAAGGCAAGCGTCCAGTCTGGTGGACCCCAGCCATAAACAAACTCTACAACAAAAGGAGGAAGCTACTACAAGATAGAGCAAAATCCTTAAAAGGTAAGACACCCTTGATCACTATAAGTAAAAAACTAAGAGCTCTCATAAAATCATCCAAAGCAAATTTCGAGAGAAAAATAGCTAAAGACTCAAAAGACAATCATAAGGCCTTCTTTAGCTATGTTAGAAACCTAGGAGGAAACTCCCAGATATGCTCAGAACTAGTTCAAAATGATGTGAAGATTACTGATCCTACAGACATTGCCAACATACTGGCTGACAGGTTCAGTGCAAACTTCTCCCCTCCCCCAAAAGGAGAGATATCTATACCAAATGAGTGCAGCCCCCAAACATCTCCAGCCCAAGTGAGAACTGCTCTCTCCAAAGCAAAAACACAGCATCCATGGGACCCGATGGTGTCCCCGGCTGTGTGCTCCACGAACTCAATGAGGAATTAAACCCACAGCTAGGACAGCTGTTTAATCAAAGTCTTACCTCTGGATACGTCCAGGAGTGGCGCACTGCAACTGTGGTCCCACTTCACAAAGGCGGTGCCTCCACAGACCCTGGAAATTATCGGCCCATTAGCTTGACAAGCCTTATCTGCAAAGCCATGGAGAGGATCATAATGGACCTCATAAATAAAGACATAGGAATTTGCAGACTTTGGATCCAACCCAGTTTGGCTTTGTCAAAGGCAGATCATGCCTTTTAAACTTGGTTGACTTTTTCAAACAGTCACCAAAGCCATTGATGAGGAAAGGCAGTCCATACAGCCTACCTCGATCTGGCTAAGGCCTTCGATACAATACCCCACTCGGGTATCATTGAAAAACTCATCAGCTTAAATGTTAACCCATACATCACAAGATGGGTTGCAAACTGGCTGAGTGACAGAACCCACAGGGTCAGAGTTGCTGGCGCCATGTCAGACTCAAAGCCTGTCACAAGTGGTGTCCCACAGGGCTCAGTCCTGGGCCCACTCTTGTTTGGCATCTACTTTTCCAAGTACAAGCAAACACAGGAGGGTTATGGCTGACAAAGTTTGCAGATGACTGCAAACTGGCGCCATAGTAGAAAACACATCTGACACAGATATCCTTCAGAAGGGTCTCACAGAAATGGATAACTGGTGCCAGAGCCACGGCCTAAAGTTAAATGCCAAAAAATGCATAGTCATACCCTTCGGGAAAAACAAGGTTACCCCTAGCTACCAAATAGGTGGCAATCCACTGAGCACAGAAGAAGTTATCAGGGACCTGGGGACCCAGGTTGATAGTAGTCTGTCATTCGACACCCATGTAGCTAAAGTAGTTAGGAAGTCCTTCTACACTGCCCACCTTATCATGAAGGGATTCTCATCTAGATCAAGGGAGGTCATAGTCTCCCTTTACTCATCACTCATCAGACCAATGATTGAGTACAATGCCCCATTCGAATGTATCTGACCCGACACTTGCAGCAGCTGGAGAGGCCACAAAGTTCCTCACCAAAAGGATAAAGGGTCTCAAAATCTGTCCTATGCTGCCCGACTGAAAGAACTCCAGCTCTATTCAGTCGCTTACCGCTTGCTCAGAGGTGACCTTTGCCTAACATACAAGGCCATGTCAAACCCAGATTTGATGAATATGCTTCACCTCAAAAAATCTAGATCCATCAGAGCCACAAGGGCGGGAGACTTAAACCTCGACACGGCTATTAATAGGACGTGCTGGAGGGATAGATTCATCACCCAAAGACTCCCTATGCTGTGGAACAAAATCCCGGTACATGTGAGGCAGAGCACCTCGCTGGCCTTGTTCAAGAGAAATCTTGACCAATGGATGGGAGATCGCAGATATACCCCAGGAATTACCTCAGTGTCACTGCTCGACAGAGGCACAGCAAAATAATGGGTATAGTTCCCCATACTAAAGGGGTGGCGTAAGCCACAAAACAATGGGCTAGGCTTATAAATGCCCTCGGGCAGATAGCCTAGTATGAACCTATGAACCTATGAACCTATTTATGTAAACACTTGCAGGCTAACATTCTAAACTTTCTAGATTCTTGTTTGAGCTAGCATAATGGTTAAAGTGACTAATTCATAGACACAACGTACAGGGATTGATCCTTACCACTGAAGGGAAATTAGCTAGGCTTAAAATGGCTTGCAAGGGTAGCTAGCCTAGTACTTATCTATGAACCTATAAGTAGTAGACATCTTAATAACTAGCACAACTATCTCAACCTTTTAATATCAGTTTCTCCTTCTTCTTCTATATCTTAGGCCCACATTTATTTTATTTTTTTTATTTTATTTTACATTTGTTGACTGGGCTAGTCTAACTGGATACATGTCCATTTTCAGTAGAGGCCCGGGGAGATAAGCTCCAATTAAGCTAATGTAACAGGAATAAAAAAAGTAAAAAATAAAACATTAAATACATTACTGCTGGAGGTTAACATTGTAGAAATTAACATCAAAAAACATGAGTACAAGGTTTAGCAATACAATAGTACTAGAAGCATATAACTATGGTATAGGGTTTGAAATTTGACATGTAGAAGACTAGGAAAGAAAGAATGATTCAAAATAATTATTAAGATTGTTCAAAATTATACAGTCAAGTAAAACAGTTGGCATACATACAAAGTTGAAATACACGTGCCCAGAGCAGAGTTAAGGTTCCAACCAGGGTTGCCAGATTTCCGACTGGCCAGGTAGGGACAAAAAAAGTCTTTCACAGAAAGTGAAGACTAAAAAAAAAAAAGGTCTTCCACGCTAGGTCTTTAATGCGGTACATCAGAGTTCCGCATTAAACAAAAGTAACTCTGTATTGATTTTTTTTTTTTTTTTATTGGCCTGGGCTAATCAGAAATAAATAAACACGGAGCTACTTCTGTTTAATGTGAAACATCGCAGTTCTGCATTAAACAGAAGGAGCTCTGCTTTGTGATTTTTTGATTGGCCCGTATACTCAAAAATCGCTAAACACGGAGCTACTTCTATTTAATGCGGAACTGCGATGTTCCGCATTAAACACAAAAAGCTCCATGTTTAGCGATTTTTGATTGGCCCGTATGCCGGTATATGGGTCAATCAAAAAAAAAAAACACAAAGCGGAGGCTGCCCGGGATTTAAACCGGCAGTGCGGGACTTGGGATCAGGCTGCTGATCCCGGGACAGTCCCGCTCAAATAGGGTCGTCTGGCAACCCTGGTTCCAACATACATACTCAGGGGTAATTCCCAGAAAAGAGAAGACTAAAAGTCAGAGTAAAGGAGACTTACTAATCCCACTAAGGGGTTGTGGAAGGGCAGAATACAGTAATACTGTACACGGAGTGTTAATCTGGGTTAATATACGAGCATAACCATTGTGTTTTAAGGAGTAATTTTAGTTGCTTTTTGAAGAGTGGCAATGATGAAAGCGATGCTAGTTTGCTGGGAAGCCTATTCCAAATCTTCCCCACAGAATTAGAGAAAAGAGAGTCGCCTACTTTATTATAGGATTTCTCGATGATTACTAATAATTTATTTGCTGAGCGAAGGGTAGTAAGATTTCTATAGGGGGAGATTAGGCTACTGAGAATAGGAGTACTGTTGGGATGATACAGAATCTTATGGGTGATAGTAAGTTGTTGAAATTGTAGCTGGTTACGCAGTTCTAGCCATCCCAGTTGTTTGAGATTTAGACAATGGTGGGTTCTAAGTGGGGAGCCGGTGGCAAATCTGGCAATGTTGTTATAGGAGGTTGCCAATTTATTAAGGTTACTTTTGGACAGATTAGTACAAATGGGAGAGGGACAGAGATCAGATGGGTGTGGGCAATGGTGGTTCTGTCTTCAGGGGTAAGGAAAGATTTTATCCTGTACAGGGATCCAAGTTTTCTGTTAACTGTTAACTGTTTTAATAGTTGTGTTAATATGTGAGTCAAAGTTAAGGTTGTGATCAATTGTTATGCCTAGGAGTTTGGTGGTTGGGTCAGGAGCTATGACAGTACCATTGTCGGATGTAACCGAGATCAATTGGGGAGGATTTTAGTGTTGGGAGTAAATAGCAATAATTTTGTTTTTTTGGCATTTAGGAGAAGGCAATGTTGTAGGAACCATTTTTCAACTGAGTGAAATACTGTCTGGGTAATGGATTGGAGTTCAGCAGAAGAAGTGGCAGTACATACCAGTGTGGAGTTATCTGCATATTGTATGCAGGTGGCTTGAGGAATATTTATATTTAGATCGTTAAAGAATACAGAGAAAAGGACAGGTCCCAGGATAGAGCCTTGAAGAACCCCAAGAGTAACAGGAAGATGAGTAGAAAGGTTATTGTCCTAGAGGACAGCTTGCTGTCTATTTTCTAATTAGGACTTGAACCATTGTAGTGCCTGTGTGTCGAGTGAGAGTGATTTTAGTACATTTAGAAGTATCTGATGGTTAACCATATCAAAGGCTTTAGAGAGGTCAATAAAGAGTGCAGCGGAGAGATTATTATTGGTACACTGTTTGTTAATGCAGTCAGAGAAGGATAAGAGAGCAGTAGTAGTACTATGGAAAGGCCTAAAACCATGCTGACAGTCTGCTAGTAGGTTATTTTGGAGAAGGTGATCAAGTAGTTGTTGGTGGATGCATTTTTCCATAATTTTGGCTAGAGGAGAGAGTAGGGATATGGGGCGAAAGTTAGAGAGTTCAGTTGAGTTACCACCCTTGTGAAGTGGGATTATGTGAGAGATTTTCCAGAGAGATGGGATGGAGCCTTCAGTAATGGTTCTATTAATAAGGATGGAAATGGGATAGGCAAGTACTTTTGCTGCAATTTGCAAGTATTCTGCTGGTAGGAGATCGGCTGAGGGGGTACATGGTTTAAGTTTGAGAAGTATGGTATAGACGATGGATGTAGGAATTGGCTTTAAATGAAAGGTAGGGAGTATGCTAGCCAGGGGGGATGGGAGGGTTGAGCTAACAGGTGGTAAGGAGTTTGCAAGAGATTGGACGGTTTCTGTAAAGAAGGTATTGAAAGCATCAGCAATCACATTTGTAGTGTTTAGGGATACACCTGATGGGGTTGGTGTCTTAGAATGGCCTGGGTGTAGAAGTCTATTTATAGCTGACCAGAAAGTTTGTGGGTTTTGTTGATGTTTTTTTTGTGAAGAAGTATTGATTTTTAGTGGCATTTCTCATCTGTTTATAGTTCTGGTGATCAGTTGGGTTTTTAGTGTTTCTCCATTTAGACCAGATTTTATTTCTTAATAAGATTTTGTGCCTAGTCTCTTTAGTGAGCCATGGAGCAGCTTTACTTCTAGTTCTTATAGAGCGAGTAGGGGCATGGTATTCCAGGATCTGTAGGAATATGGAGTTAAAATAGGTTACTGCTTCCTCAAGGGAGAGTTGTTTTAAGGATGACCAGTCACAGGCTTGAAGCTCAGCTTGGAAGCTTGCAGAATTAAAATGTTGTTTGTTTCATGTAGTTTTAAAGATAGTTTGGTTGGGAATAAAGGTTTTTTGTCTGATTATGTAAGTAAGGGAGTGGTCGCTAATATCATCAGAAAGGGTATCTGCTTTATAAGAGAAGGGATGGCTATTTACTAGGATCCAATCTAAGGTACTTTCTTTGCTACTGGGCTTATGGATTGTGGTTGGGGTGGTGATTATCTGAAAGAAGCCATAAAGATTTATATGGGTTGTAGGTTTGCATGAGGTACAGCTATTCCAGTTTGTATTAAAATCACCAAGTACAATGGTTTCTTGTGGGAAGGATTGCAGAAGGCCAGCAGAGGATACTTTCTAGGATGTTGATGTTACTGCCTTGAGGTAGGTAGGAGCATATTATGTAAATGGATTTGCTAGCATTGACCTGAAGTTTAGAGATAAGGATTTCTACATTACTATCTAAAGGTAGTTGTAGATCCACTGAAGTAACATGTAGCTCAGATTTGTACAGAATTGCTACCCCACCAAAATAGTTGGGGTACAATATTTATTTATCTTCTCAGCCATCTCGGCAAGCCATAATAGGTGGGCATCCTTCCCAACAAGTCATTTAGACCTAATGCATGTGTGGCACTCAGCATCCATTCATACTCCAATTTCAAGGTATTTTTCAGTCCAGATTTCTGTGTAATCCTCATACCAATCACCATCTTTCAATTTTTCACAAAATATTATTCTAGTACTTTGAAGAACTTCAGATCTCATTCTCCTCTATAGATATTTATTCTCTAATAAATCCATCTATCCACAACTTCCTTTCCCCATTTTTTGCCAATGGGGTCGGGGTGTCACTTCAACAGTGACAGTCATCTAGCGGAAAGATTTACACAGCCGGGTGATTAGCCCTGCCTTGGTTGTTCTTGCACACCGTACACTTGCACACACTCTCACATCTATGGCCAATTTAGAATGTCCAATCCACCTACTGCATCTCTTGGAACATGGGAGAAAACTGGAGCACTCAGTGGAAGCCCACACTAACAAAGGGAAGACATGCAGACTCCACATAGAAAGCACCCCAGCTGAGAATCGAACCAATGAAACTCTTACTGTGAGGTGACAACACTGTACTGCACCACTGTACTGCCCTCTGTAATAAATCTTCCACTTTTATTATTATTAGCCACAGGCAGAAGTATGTCTGTCCACATTTTCATATTTATCACTAAATAACTGTTTTAAGGTCCCATTGTTTGCCTTAAGAGTAACACATACTGGGTCTCACTTCTCTTCCTACAGTGTGGTAAAAACAGACTCCCACATACACTTCCATGGTATTTCCTGTTAAGCCAGTCATATATTTCCACATGGTTTCACAAGAATTTATCTGCAAATAAATACAAGTTGTTAAGTTGTATTCAATCATAATTTAGACATGGGTCTGGTAGCTCTTCAAGTCATGTAAATTTACCCAACCAAACTCCTAAGTATTTATGCCAACTCTGTCAGCACAGAGGGATAAAGCCCTAACTACAACCCAGACAACCCAAATTCAATTAATGTCCAGGTCATCTGTTAGAGCTGGTATGAGGAGGATAGGTGTCCCTATTCTGTAAGGGAGGGGCAGGCTTGGGCCATCCAGTGCCATAATCCCACAGATGAGGGTTGGCACTGCAAGGCAAGGCCCATGGGTGGGAACAAGGCCAATAAAACACTTTGTGGGGAGCTCTCAGTGAGAGTATCTGGGAAAAGTATTGTGGCCCCTGTAGTGTTACAGACCACTCGTCCCCAAAGCCTAGGGGAGAGGTTAGTCTACCCCTGCTGGGACACCGATAAGGGCTTACTCCAGTGGTTCCCAAACTTTTTTGATTCTCGGCTCCCTTGCTGAATACAGGTTTGCCCAAGGTGCCCCCCCCCCCCCACGCGGCATCCATAAAGTGCATATTTCATTTATTTATTTGACATTTGTTTAACGAGGCTGCCCGACTACACTAGGAGACCTGGGGAGAAAAGCTCAAAAGTACAATAAAAAGACAATTACCAAAAAAAAAAAAAAAACATACATTCTGTTTAACAGCATAACACTGATCTACTATGGTTGAGAGGTAAGCAAACCTAATGGCAACCTTATTAACTTTAAGTTTATAAGAGCTATATTTAAAATCTGTCCCTATTATTTGGCTCTGTGCAGCATACATCTCAACTGTATCGACTTTTGCAGAATATCCAGATTTTTCCTCATATTTTTGGTCTTTTTCTCATAAAATTGTTTTCTGGCAAATCACTGGCAGATCATTGGGGTTGAAGTCATAAAATAATGACAGACAGTTAAGTTTCATACTTCATTACCCTTCAGAAAATTAATGCTAATGCAAAACCTGCATTTTTATCAACTTTCTAAGTTTGTGAGAGCAGTACTTAAAAGTGTCCCTATTTTGTGCATTTGTACCCCAACTATTTTTGGCTTTGTCCATATTTCTTGATCTAAGAGGGTGAGAGGTATGTGCCCAGTGGTATGGTCCAGACTTACACAGACCTCATTGCTGCTGCTGCCAGGGAACACTGTCACTCTTCACTCTCTCCCCCGTGACAAACACACACACATACACACACACACACACACACACACACACACACACACACACACACACACACACACACACGCACGCGCACATGCACACACACACACACATGCACGCGCATGTGCACACACACACACACACACACACACACACACACACACACACACACACACACACACACACACACACACACACACAGAGTCTCTTTTGCATTCATGCACTCATTCACTCACACACATCGCTCTCACTCTTTTCCAATCTCTCACACAGTCATAGTCACTTCCTCATTCATACCTGCATTCATTCGCACATCACTGGTACTGTCCCAATCACACACATACAGCCACTTCTTCATTCATTCCTGGATTCACTCACACATCGCTCTTACTCTCCCGATCTCACACACACACAGCCACGTCTTCATTAATTTCTGCATTCACTTGCACATAGCTCTCACTCTCCTGATCTTACACACACACACACAGCCACTTCTTCATTCATTCCTGCATTCACTCACACATCACTCTTACTCTCCCAATCATACACACGCAGTCACTCCCTCATTCATACCTGCATTCACTCACACATCACTCTTACTCTCCCAATCACACACACACACACACACACACACACACACACGGCCACTTCCTCATTCATACCTGCATTCACTCACACATCACCCTCTCACTCTCTCCGGATCAAACACACACAGTCACTTTCTCATTCATACTCGCATTCATTCACACATCGCACTCACTGTCTGTCACACCCACAAGCCACACACCCACTTATGCATTCATTCATACATTGCTCTCACTCTCCCGATATCATACCCACATGCCAAACACCCACTTACGCATTCACTCATACATCCCTCTCACTCTTCCGATCTCACACATACACACACAGAGTCACTTCCTCATTCATACCTGCATTCATTCACACATCCACATGCCAAACACCCACTTACACATTCATTCATACATCCCTCTCACTCTTCCGATCTCACACATACACAGTCACTTCCTCATTCACTTATACATCCCTCTCACTCTTCCGATCTCACACATACACACAGACAGTCACTTCCTCATTCATACATGCATTCATTCACACATCGCTCTCACTCTGCCGATCTCTCTCACACACAGACTCTTTTGCTTTCATGCACGCATTCACTCACACACGCAGACAGACACACACTCATACAGGCATTCACTTACCTGATGTCCTGGTTCCAAGTGCTCCACGGCCCGGTACTGGTCCGGGGCCCGGTGGTTGGGGACCGCTGCTATACTTGATGCCAGTTCTGCTAAAAAGCTACAGTGTAGGTCTAGGCTTAGGTTCGCCGCAAACTAATAAGCTTAGCTGCAAACTAAACTGCAAACTGTTCGCGGTTTATTTTGCAGCTAAGCTTATTAGTTTGCAACGCCCCTGTGAGGAAGCCGTGGCTCCCCGGGGTACCACAGCACACACTTTGGGAAACCCTAGCTTACTCTTATGGCTGTCGGTGTGACTGCATCTCTGGATCTCTCTCACTTTCACATTGATGATATCTATTATGCAGTTTGACTGGCGGAAACCTGATAGTCGGCAGGTATGGGGTCAAAAATGCACCCTAAAAAAGAAACTCCTACTTAATGACAGAATTTCCTCACAGAAACCCATATTCTTTTTTCAGACTTCATGTGGGTTCATACTTTATAATACCATAGTCTTCATTCTATTAGCCTTATAGCCCGAAAAATTAGCAATCCTCTTCAGATGTATAAAAAGAATATTCATATTTTATTCGGGTCTTCTCACTTATATCAGTACATTGTCAACACATAAAGAACACTTTACATCTCTGCTCCCAATCCAGCATCCCTCTCCCAATCCAGCATCCCTTTATAATGGACTTTTATCTTATTTCTGTCAATAGATCTAGGTGAAGGGCAAATAAAACTGGTGAGAGGAAACCCCTTGAATGGTCCTTCATGATAAATGTACGAGAAGCAAGAGACCCTGACCAGTATTTTTCCTGAGTCACGTAACCCAAACATATTGCCATAATGAGATCTATAAAATCTTTCGAGAATCCAAAAGCATTCAAGACTTCACTCAAGTAATAACCATTCTACTCTTCAAATGCATTCTGCATCAAAAAGTACAGTTGTGTACACTTACCATAAATGTAGATGTTCAAGTGTCTTCACTGTTGCAGTCATCACAATAGGATTATCCTGCCAGGGGTAGCCCTCAGTCGGCCCGAATACCAGAGGCTTAGTATTTCTGCGTTGGTTGCCGTCGCTTCAGGACTGACGTCAGGTCGTCAGTGGTATAAAAATAGACAGCTGACACCATTACATCAGTTTTTCTTGCCCCAAATGTCAGGAGCCCCCAGATAGGGAGCTAAGTTATGGTGGAAAAACACCAACAGTAAAAAGTAAATACCAATAGCCCTGTAAGGAGTGAGGAAGAGAGAGAGAGAAGGGGGCTGGAGGGTGGGAAACCAGGACTGTAACAGTGAATACACTCGAACATCTACACTTATGGTAAGTGTACACAACTGTATTATGTTCTTCGTGTTTCACTGTTGCAGTCATCACAATTGGGTTGATTCCCAAAGCTGAAGAATGGGTGGAGGCAGTCAAGAAGAGTTGGGGCTGGCTAGTAAGCCCTGCAGGACTGTGGCTGCAAAGCCCACCCAGGATTTGTAAAAGGCTGGTGGTAATGCTTGGTGAAGGTATGAATAGAACTCCAAGTTGCAGTTTCCAGAATGTCCTCTGAGAAAGGCTGTAGAGGCAGAAGTTGCCCTAATAGAATGTGTTCTGACTCCCTGAGGGGGTGGTTTCCCATGGTGTTTGTAACAGAAATGGATACAGTGTGCTATCCATTTGGAGATGGTTTGTTTTGATATGGCCTTGCCCTCTGCCCCTGGTACAAAGCTGACTAGTAACTGGTCAGATTTCCTAAAGGGCTAAGTCCTGTCAAGGTAGAATCTGAGCTGTTTGTGCACATCTAAAGAGTGCAGGATCCTTTCCCCCTTATTTTGAGGATTAGGGAAAAAGGTGGGCAAATAGATAGATTGGTTGAGAGCCACAATAGACACCACTTTAGGCATGAAAGTTGTGTTAGTCCTGGGGGAAACCCTGTCAGCATGAAAAATAATGAAGGGTTCCACAGCCATAAGTGCTTGTAGCTCAAACACTCTTCTAGCTGAAGTGATGGCCAGAAGTAAGGCTGTTTCCAAGAGAGGAATTTTAACTCTGCTGATGCTGCAGGCTCAAAGTGGGGCAGTGTGAGCTTTTCCAACACAAAGTTAAGGTCCCAAGCAGGGGTAGGGGCTCTTGTTGGTGGCCTTAAGTTGTTAGCCCCTCTCAGGAACTGCTTGATGAGAGGGTGTGAGAAGAGAGGTGGCTCAGTGCTGTAATGAGCAGAGATGGCAGAGGCACGGATCTTAACGGAAGAGAAGGATAGGCCCCCGTGGAGTAGGTCTGCTAGGTAACCCAGGATGAGAGGTAAGGAGGGCTGTGCTGGATCTGCTCCTTTAGTGTGGATCCAGGAATAATACCTTTTCCACTTATCAGCATAAGATTTTCTTGTACTGGGTCATCTGGCTTAACGTATGACATCCAGTACTTGCTTGCTTAGGCTGGCCACTGGAGGAGAAGTCATGGAATAAGCCAGGCTGCAGGGTTCAGGGTCTGCAATTGCGGATCCAAGAACTGTTTCTCCTGCTGAGTCAGGAGATTTCGTATCTGGGGGAGGTGCCATGGAGGCAACGGTGACAGACTGTGCAGTAGTGGGTACCAGTGTTGGCATGGCCAGTCTGGGGCAATCAGGATTGCCCTTGGTCCTTCCTCTCTTATCTTGAGTAATACTCTTGTAAGAAGAGGTAGAGGGGGAAATGCATAGACTGAGAGGTTTGTCCACTGGAAGGATAGGGCATCCACTTTCCAGGCCTTCCTGTGAGGTTCCCTGGTGCAGAATTTGATGAACTGGTGATTGTAGGGGGAGACAAATAGGTCCTCCTTCAGGGTACCCCATTTCTGGGTCACAAGGCTGAAGGTGTTGTGGTTTAATTGTCACTCGTGTGGGTCTAGAAGATTTCTGCTTAAGTTGTCTGCCAGAGAATTTTGGCTGCCTGGCAGGAACTGAGCTTGCAGGTGAATATGCATGGCTGAGGCCGTGTTCCACAGGGTCATGGCTAGCCTGCAGAGTGGCTTCCCCTTGCTTGTTGATATACCACATCACTGTGGTGTTGTCGGTTTTGATTAGTAGAGACCCCAGAGAGAGTAGAGATCTGATAGTTGTCAGAGCATGCTGAACAGCTAACATCTCTTTTTGGTTGATGTGCAGATGAATTTGGTTTGTGCTCCAGTGGCCCTGAATGCACCTGCCATCCAGATGAGTACCCCAGGCATAGCCTGATGTGTCTGTGGTTAGGATCTGGGCGGCGTGGGGTTGTGTAAAGGAAAGTCCCTTGTGGTTGCATGCTGCTGCCCACCAAAGGAACTCTTTCCTTACACAAGGTATGATAGGTATGACAGTTTCCAGGTCTTGAGAATGTTGGCACCAAAGACTTTTTAAGTACCACTGAAGTTTCCTCATATGCAGTCTGGCATATGGAATTAGTGGAATGCAGGAGGTCATGAACCCTAGAGCTTGCAGGATTTTCCTTGTGGATAACTGGGTTTTGGTGGCTATTTGAGAGAAGTAGCCTGTCAGATAGGCTTTTTTTCTGGAGTAAGGAATGCCATCTGGGATGCTGTGTTCAAGCTTGCTCCCAGGGATACAATTTTTTGACTGGGGACTAGTTTTAATTGCTTTTCATTGATAGTGTACCCCAGGGAGGTTAGAATGTCCTTTACAAATGTCAGGTGCTGCAACAGCTTTTCCTGACTGTCAGCCTGAGTGAGGCATTCATCCAAGTAGGGGTAAATTTGAATATTTCTCTGCCTGTAATAGGCAATGGCTGGAGCCAGGCATTTTGTGAAAATTCTGGGAGCAGTGGATAAGCCAAAGGGAAGTGCAGAGAACTGATAATGCATAGATCCTGCCCTGAAACATAGATATTTCCTGCAGGCATCCCTGATTGGGATGTGCAGATAGGCCTCCTTCAGGTCCAGGGTGGCTAGCCAGGCATCTTTGGACAGCATAGGCAGAAGCTGCTGTAGGGTATGAATTTTGAATTTTGGTACCACCAGGAAGGTGTTTAGAATGGATAGATCTAAGACTGGGCGCCAGGTGCCCTCTTTTCTGGGTACCAGGAAAAGTCTGGAATAAAAAACTTGGCCTATCTGTTCTGCAGGAACAGGGTGAATTGCCCTTATGAAGAGCAGGGACTGAACTTGGTTTTGTGCCTCTGCCCACTGGTTTGGAGGAAGGTCTGGGAACCCTATTGGGGTCGGCAGTGTGTGGAAATTAAATTTGTACCCCTAGGATACTATGTTGAGGACCCATCGATCGTTGGTGATAGAGGTCCAGTTTTTTGCATGGTGGGTAAGTTTTCCTGCTATGGGCACAAGCAACTGGGCAGATGTGAGGGGAGGAATTAAGAAGTCATTGTGAATTCTTTCCGTGGGGGGGGGGTGGCTTAACGCTCAAGGTTTTAGAGGTGGAGGCATTCCATTGCTTAGATCACTGCATACCCCGAGACTGTAGTCTGGGAGGTCTGTTTCCCCTAGGTCTAGTTTAAGGCGGTCTTGAGGGGGCTGGAAAGGACCAATGTTTTGAAGGGCAATGTCTACAGAATCTGGGAGGCTGCACTTGCAAAAAATCTTTGACTGACTGCATAGACTTAGCCTTTTCTTCCATTGTTTTTAAAACCTCTTCTGCTTTGGTGCCAAATAGATTGTCCTTATTCAGAGGTGCCTCCAATAATTTTGATTTGACGTGGTCTGGCAAGGTCTGCTCCTTAAGCCAGGCATGCCTTCTAAGTACAGAACCTGTGACTGCTGCCCTGCAAGATGCTTCTAGGGCATCAAACCCACATTGCAAGGTATGCTTGCTGACTTGGCTTGCAGAATGCATAAGCTCCTGTAATTCTTTATTTTCTGCACAGTCAGGGAAGGTAGCTAATTTTTGCTTAATAAGTTACATAGTATGTTGCTGGTATTTCAACATGTGGAACTGACAACTGAATGCTCTAATTGCATGAGTTGCAGAGGTGTATACGTTTTTTACCCCATCTGTCTAAATCTCGGGAATCCCTGTCCGAGGGGGAGGGATTCTTAGCTGTAGTTGCTTTTATTCCTTTAGGTCCTTAGGAGATTACCTCTGGGTCAGCAGTAGGATTTTTAAAGAGAAATTTGTGTGAGTCAGGGACTCTGTAGTACCTGTCAGGTTTCCTGGGAGCAGGGGGTAAAGTATCAGAAGTTAAACTGGATTCCATAAAGACATCATCCACAACATCCAGAACAGGAGGGATAGCTAAGGGTCTGTGCTGTGGTAATTTTAAAAATTCCCTGAGTCTCCTTTTGGACTGAGGATAATCCTGGCATTCCCAATGGAAATGCTCTCTCAAAGTATGTAGGTTTTCACCAAAAGAAAAATCCTCTGGAGGGGAGGAAGAAGGAATGATTTCCTCTGCATCTGAATCCTCATAGGCAGATAAGGGCATGTCTTCATAATCAGAAACGTCAGAGTCATCGGACTCTTGGTCAGATATAGCTGCTGGAGACAAGTCTCTTTTTCTTTTAGCAGGGGAAGGTCTTCCGCCATTTTAAGCATCTGTGATTGTGGCAAGGAAGCAGGCGCTTGAGTTAGGGTCGTCGTTTTTTTTTAGGCGTTGATCATACTATTGGCCTTAGAAACTCAGTAGTTCTAGAAAGAACTGAAGACGTGAAAAAAATCGTCTGTTTGTGTCGAATATCGGTAGTGTGAAGAACTTCCTCAGAAGCTGGTGCCTCCTCAGTGGCTCCGGACCAATCCAAGGTAGAGACAGACACAGGTTCCATAGTCAAAGAGGAGTCTCGCGGCATACCGGACTCCGAACGGGTCTCGGTTGCGGCCTGCGAATCCATCAAAGTGGGCATCAGGTGTTGTGACAGTGCCTCACTGAGTACTGGCAAACTGGCAATTAGCTTAACGGAAGCATCTTTGGCAGTTTTGGACCTGTGCGGTCTGTCTCTGTCTTTATCATTACATTTTTTCAGAAGATCAGTAGTCTGATGGCTTACTGAAGCCATTTCGGAATATGGAGATCGAGAACGAAAGTATTTAGCTACAATAAGGGCCCAAAGATGAATACTTCGGGTGTTGGAACAAAGCACAAAACCAGCAGTGAGGTACGTCGTGGTCTGGGCCTAAACAGGTGATGCAGTAAGAATGGAAATCTCGGTGTGGTATTTGCTTTCCACAGGCGAGACAATTGTTAACTTTTTCTGATATTGGTTAGAGCAAGAATAAAGGATCCCCAACAGGGTACTTAGCTTTAGAAGACTTCAACTTCAATTTCAGAAATGAAAAACTCAGGTAGCGGCCAACCTCATGCGAACTGCTTCTGCTTCGGGCTCCTCGGCAAGAAAGACTGATGTAATGGCGTCGGCTGCCTGTTTTTATACCACTGACGACCTGATGTCAGTCCTGAAGCGATAGCAACCGATGCAGAAATACTAAGCATCTGGTATTCGGGTCGACTGAGGGCTACCCCTGGCAGGATAACCCTATTGTGATGACTGCAACAGTGAAACACGAACAGCATCTTACTACTACCAACTCAAAACTGTTCTGCTATGCTACCCTTATGTATAAATGTATCTTTTAATATACTGTCAAATGTCTGTTGGGCCCTCACAAACCCACAGTGATTGCTGTCAATTAATTCCAGCAAAAGTACACTAATCTTTGTTATTATAGAGATGAATAATCTATAACTGTGATTATAGAGACATACAGGTCTGTAAAACAACAGCAAACTTTGGTATGTTCCCTCCTTTGCAAAACCTCTAGGATGGATTGCTTTCACAATTTTTGGCATCATTCTCTTCTCAAGAACTTCATTAAACAATTTCACAAGACAGGCAACAAGATTACCTTTGTTTTACCTCTATACTTCTATGAGTAAATCATCATTACCAGGAGTTTTATTTTGTACCTGATCCTTCATTATGTCTCAGATTTTACGCATGGTTATAAGGGCCATCACAGTTCATTTGTTGGCTCTATCATTATTTCCCTTTCCTCTACCTCCTGCAAATATTCTGTATCTTCTTCATATTCCATCTATTCAGTCCTTGCAGCGCACAGGTTTTTGTATTAAGTTCCTAACACCTACACAATCGCCACCCGATCTTTCACTAAAACATCCCAGCCTCTGTACATACTCAAGCTATAATTCTTTGGGGCCTGCGCTGTCTTAGTCAAACCCTTTTGGTACCCTGGTGAGTTTTTTAAAGAAATGCTGCCGAGTGACTTCTTTAAACATTTATTTCTTATCTAATAAACATACCTCCCATCTGATCTCATTTATTTCATTCTGAATTGTGAGATCAATTTCATTTAACTAGTTTTCTAAACTCAATGACCTTTCCCTTTGACTCTTAATACCTCTTTACTTCCCCCAAAGACTAGTTACATTCTAAATGTCTTCACCTCTTTCTTCACTTACATCCTTATCCTGTCTTATCCCTCAACTACACTTAATTAATTTCTATTGCATTTATTTGTTGTACTTGATAGCTGATTATACCAATCCACAAAATTCCAGGAAATACCCAGTGTTCTGTACTAAGGGTCACAGATGAGGACATTTGGCACTCTAATGCAGCACTGTATGATATCCCTATATGATGTGTAAAAACACTCAATACTGCAACCATGATCTGTCATAGCATACATTTTAGGAACTCCAAGATTTGCCTTACATTTTTTGAATATTATGTAAGGCATAGAGTCCCCATGTGTCAATCTCCAAGATCCTTACATAAAATCCCACAAATAGTCCTAGGGCTGGATTCAATAATGCCTACACTACGTGTACACTAAGTGTACACTGTTCTGAGGAACAGACAACACAGACATAACGCACACCTTCTTTCTCCTAATTTTAGATTTCCTACTGATATTTTTGCTGCTTTAAATATTAACAGGAATCCATAAAGGTTACCACAAAGTGTAGACTACATGTACACTTAGCGTAAACTATATGAGTGAATAGAAAACACAAAAATGAGATAAGAATTTTATTGAATACATATTGTGTACACTTAGTGTAGGCTTTATTGAATCCTGGGGCTAGTCTTCACATTTGAACCACTCTTGAACCATATAGTGCAGCTCTTAAACTTGTCATTGTATTCCAGTATCTCATATAAATAGCGACACCACCTTAAAATGAGTTATTCTGTTAACCTTCTCTCTAAGCTCTCTTCACAACACTCCTGGTGGAAAATATATATTCAAAACAGTATCTTTTACTTGTTAAGAAGACCTTGAGTCCTACATAACAGCCATTTTCCTTTATCACTGTTCACTCAATTGAGAGAAGCCGGACTACAGTGTAACCGAACCACTTCCATAGCTCTAGCTCCCTGAAAGGATGACATCGGGGGCGGCTCGTGCAAAAGAACTGCAGGACTGCAGCCCCCCCACCTGTAAAAAGAATAAAATAAATTCCCCCCAATGTAGAATATAAAAAATAAAATTAAAAAAATGTCACAAGTAGTCCCGGAACTCCACACATGCAAGCTTAGTTCCTGACTGCTGTGTTTTGCAGACCAGAACCACGCACACATGCGTGCTTCATTCCTGAACTCCAGACTGCTCTGTTAGGCAGTCCAGATAGGGAAGGCAGGGAACTCTGCCCTGCCAGCCCAGAGGTCTGGGCAGTGATGACCACACAGACCGGAAGGTCACCGGACTGCATCACCCACAGGATGGAGGCTCCAGCCTGTTCATGTCTTGCAGGGAGACCCAGAACAGCCTGCACAGGCTGTTATGGAGGACAGAGACAGGTGATCTGGCTGCTGCAGAGGACAGGATCACTACCATGGAGGATCTTTAGGTAGGGTGTGTGTGCTGCAGAGGACAGAATTGCTACCTTAGTCAGGGAGCGTGTGTGTGTGTGTGTGTGTGTGTGTGTGTGTGTGTGTGTGTGTGTGTGTGTGTGAAATGCCCCAGTTGCTACATGGTGGTGAGTAAAAAATAAGGCTTGAACCCTGTACCTTGGGCCCAAGTGACAACAGCCTGAATTCCCTACCCACCACCATTGGTAAAACATTTGCAGATTTTTGCCTCATATTTGTTCTGTTCTGTTCCTCATAAAATCTGTGGTTTCTGTATTTTTGTTACTTAACACAGCCAGTGGTGCAGTGGTAGCATTGTTGCCTGACAGCTACAGGTTGTATAGTTTGATTCATGGCTGGGGTGCCTTCTGTGTGGAGTCTGCATGTCCTCCCTGTGTTTGTGTGGGTTTGCTCTGGTGTCCTCAATGGATATTTGTCCATATTTTTTGGACTGTATTCCCCCATTATTGGCTTTGTCCAGGTTTTTTGTGCCAAGGTTGAGAGCTATGGTTATAAATGACCTCAGTGAATATATCTGGGGGCTGTATTCCCCCATTATTGGCTTTGTTCAGGTGTTTTGTGCTAAGATGTTGACAGCTATGGTAAGAACTGAATTCACTAAATGGTAGCCATTTAAGTTTCAGTCTTCTTTTCTTTCATAAAACAGATGATTTGGCATAGTGGTATGCTGCTCTGACTGTTTTGTACAGGGTCCTGGGTTCAATACTTGGCAGTGAAATGTACGGTGTTAACACAGCATTTTATTCTAACAACTTTCCAAAATTATACAAGCAATGTTTAAAATGTGTCCCTATTTTTTTGGTCTTTTCTGCCCTCCCCCCCAATTTTGGATTTTTCCAGTTTTCTTGTGCTGCAAAGTTCAGAGATGCAGCTGAGTGTCAAGTAGATTTTACAAGAAGCTGAGATCTGCAGGGGAACAAAAATTTAGTGCTGCTTATGCCAAATCTGCTTATATTGTTAATAGCACAATAGGTAGTGTACTTGCTTTTGATGCAGAAGGCTGTGGGTTCTACTCCTACAGTAGGCAGATGCATTCCTCACACTGTACTGTATTGTAAAGGGGATGGATGCTGCAGTCCTTTTTGGTGAAGATACCTAGTAACTATGAACCTGTTATAAGTTTGACATCCACTCCCTATTGCAATATTACTAGCTTATAGTTTTTTTAATGAGCGACTTAGGCAATTTATTCCTCAAGGTCAACAGGCACTTTATTTGTAGATGAAACAATGAAATATAAAGTTGTTTGCTAGTGGCGACCTCTTCACTAGTTACAGATTTCTTTAATGTGGAATTATTCAGATGACTTTTACTTCTTCAGAGATTGTGCATATTTACTGATATTGGTGGACTGTAGAAGTTTGAGTAGACTTTTATGATAGAAATGTTCTGAATTGAGCACTTTTGTCATTATTGGTGCATGCATTTTGTTTCATTGTTTACTGGAAAAATGTTCTGAATTGGGCAATTTGTCATTATTGGTGCATGCATTTTGTTTCATTGTTTACTGGAAAAATGTTCAAAACAAATTTAAAATGCCCTCTAGCAACTGTACTATATTGTACAAGGAATATATTTTAATACAATCAGGAAGGTGTATCAATGACCACGTGTACGTTGCAAGGGACCTATGATTTGAAAACAGCCCAAAGTTAATCTTTATCTGCTACTGGCAAAATGTATTTTCTTTGAATGTGAGCTTCAATGCTGTTTCAATGAATGTGAGTTTCAAGGGCAGAGAACTTTTAATGCTAAGTCTGTTTTCATTGTGAGATTGCATTGCTTTAGTTAACAGATGTCTTAGTGTTTGCACTGTAAAATGCAAAATAAAACTTTCAAATGAAGTCCAAATCATCTTAGAAGTAAAACAGTATGCACATTAGTGTTTATGGTAAATGGGGTGAAATAGCCAAGTAATGGTTCATTGGAATGGCTGCAGGGGGGAGGCTCCATTTGACCATGATTTTGTGAGGGGGAAGGGCAGCAAACTCAAAGACAGCCCCTGATGAACTATACCTCTCAACTGTCCAGATTTTCACAGAATAAATAGCTTTTTGCTTCTTATTTTTGGTTTGTTCCTCATAAAATGTGTGGTTTTCTGGCAAATAATTTAGGAATTAAGTCACTAAATAATGACACACACTGAGTTTAGACTTCATAACCTTCAGAAAAATTCATGCTAAAACAAGACCTGTTATTTTATCAATTGCCTCAGTTTATACAACAATTTACAGTACTGTTTATATGTTCCCCCAGTATATTTGGCCTTGTCCAGATTTCCTACATTAACAGGAACGTGCAAATAAATTGCTTTATAGAATTAGGCATATCCAAACCTCTTAACTGTCTCTGATTTTGGCTCAAAATGTTACTCTTCCCCTAATAATCCCGCCACAAAATGGCAATTTTGGAAGAAAACGTGAAGGGCTTACAATTAAGAAATATCTGTAATAATCAGAGTTAGAGATTACTTTTATTTCAGAAATGCATGTAAGATTCTTTTATTTTGTCAGCTGCTCAAGTTAGCAGTACTAATATTAAAAAAGTGTCCCTTCTTTGACAGGTTCTCAGCTGTATTGTGTGGCTATTTTATATTTTTGCATCACATTTTTGGTCCATTTTTCATAAAATTGTGTTTTTTTTGGCAAAGTAGTGGCAAATCATTAAAGACTGAAGTTAGAAAATAATGACAGACATTTGAGTTTCAGATTTCGTACCTTTCAGAAAATTCATACTAATGCAAGGCCTATTATTCTATTATCTTTCTAAGTTTATAAGAGCAATATTTAAAATTTGTTCTTATTTTTGGGACTTTATCCCACTTCTCCGTATGGCTCTGTCCATATTTCTTGTTCTGAGGTTGAGAGGTATGATAAATGTGTCAGGGCCATCACAGTCAGCCAGAGACATTTCAAATTGTGACATACTTGTTGCACTCCACTCCCCCATGTAGTGACTCTGGATGTGTCCAAGCAAGGCAAGGAGCAGTTATGCAGTGTAAATGTGCAGAGTATCCCCCCATCCAAGGTAGACACAAGTGCTACTTTTATTTTGTCCTTGATTTTGCAGAATGGTCTGGTTTCTGTCATATTTATGTACTGTTGATTTATGCTTATTATTATTCAGAAAGTGCCTGCTGCTCTGTGTTTAAGTAGCAATGCTTTAATGACCACCAGGTAAGCTTGTCTGAGATTGTAAGATGCAAGTAAGCTTTAATAAGCATACTGTTAAAGAACTGCCAACATTGAAAGCCTTTCTGTTGTTGCCATGCAGAGAATACTCACATAACTAGATAATATATAAGCCTTGGGTACTGAAATGCATATGACAGTATTTGTAATAAAGAACAGGATTACATTATTTTAAGAAGCTCATTACATTTGTTGGAGACTTGCAGTCATCTTTGCAGGCTTTACCTGTAAACCAAACAGAATGCCAATCTATCATGTGTGGTCCATTACATGTACAGTAATCCTTTAAGCAATGTATCTTGAGCTTGATTCTTGTTTGCTTTGCATTGTTTACTTTGATCATGTTTTCCCCATGAAACAAGTAGACAGTTGTCAGGCAGCAGGTCTTTTTTGGATAAGAAACATTTTTACAAGTGGGGGTATCACAGAGATTGCTACTTTCAGCATGTTACTTGGTAATTTTATAAAGCTGAATATAAATTATAATTAGAACTGCAGTGCAAGGAGAAGTGGTTTGAGTTGAGTGCTGCTTTTTTTCTTATACTTGATTTTGACTGGCATTCCAGTAGTGTATTAAAAAAAAATAATTTATTTTTTCATGCCTCACAACCTTTTTGTTTCCATCTAGATATTAAGTAAGTTGTCATGCAGCCAATGCATTGAAATATTTTTTTTCTTCTACACTTCATTTTGTCTTGATTGGACTCTCATAATGACGGTTTGGCACCCACAGCAGCGTATTTAATTAAAGTTAGAGTTTTTGTGGTTTTGAGCATAGCTCCTCCTCTTTCTAGTTGGTTACACCTCTTCCCATTGACCCCACCCATTCACCTGTCTCCTGCAGCCCCTCTTTGATTTGAAGTCACCAGCTGCCACTGGATGACATAATCCACTCCATCCAGTTACCTTTAAAGAAAGTTGCATACACAGTTTCATAAGGGTTTGTCTCCTGCAAGGCAATGATTCAAAGCTGTGACTGTCTTACATATGCTAGTGTTCTATTTTTCTACTGTGACTGGATCAGCTCATATACATTCCATTTGAATAGTTTCACAGAATGCCTGTAACTGAAATTATCCTGTTTTGGCAACCTGTAGCTGGCACCATAATCATGATTATGATATTTTCCATTGACTCAGAATACACATGAAAGAACCATCATATTTTCATCAGATAAAGTAAATATTAGTAGAACAAAGCACAAATCAAACCAAATCTACTTTTCTACATGTAACCTAAACAGGTTAGGCTAATGCAACAGTGATCTAATGTTGAACATCTTGGTTAGCTCTCAATCACTGACATCTGCTTTTACATTGGAGAAGCAGTAGTCAAACAGGAGTGGACCAGGATGGGGCTCTGAGGGATAACTCTACTGACACTCATTTTAGAACAGAAGGCACTACCATCTCTTAACAGTCTGCATTCAATCAGAGAGTCAATCTAAAAATCTGGGTGTGACGTAGAGGTTTATGTTTGCACCAATAAGTTTGTCAATAATACCAGCGTTAGGAATGACACCAAACCTTCAGTGAGGTCCACGTATACAGTATGAACAGCATGTCTTTTACTGGTGGCATATGTTAAATTTTCAAAGCAATCAACAATGTTAAGTAAATATGAGTTACCTTTCATAAATCTAAACTGATAAGAATCATAGGTTTATACGGCACTGATTTTATTGTTTTTGAGAATGGCCAGAAGACATTCTATGACTTTAAAGATGATGCTGGTGAGGCTAAAAGGACAACAGCTGCCAGGGTCTGTGGTGAAGCAACTCTTGCAGTGTGGCATTATGACTATCATCCCCCTAACATCAGGTACATAATTATGGAGAGACTAAGACTGAAAAGGTTTAGGAGGAATTCAGCAAAGTAAGACTTTGTACTAAGAGACAGTCTAGTATACTGTGTGGGTCAATGGAACTACTGTCTCTTGTTTTGTAAAGAGCTCCTAGGATCTAATCCACAGCGATTTTGAGGGAAGGGGAGTTTAATGATTCAAAGGAGAAAATGTGGGGGTGAGTAAGATGGGCAAAATTACAAATTAATTTGTCAGCTAACATTTTAGCTATGGCTTTAGGATCAACATCAATAGTGTCAAGACTGAATCTTGGTGCAGTTTTTGTTGCGTTATTTGTAATAGTCCTACTGGCTACTGGCTACAGTTAGTATGCATCCTGCATTAGTCTTCCTAATTGCATGCTCGAGCTCTTTGCTGGCCTGCCAAAGTACTTTCTTATGGTTGGACGTTAGGAATCTTTCATATGAATCAAATATGTTTTTCTTATTACAGTAGTTTGTTTATATGGAAGTTCCACCACAGGGTTTTACTTCTGACTTTCCCATTATGCTTATGCCAAAATGGGAAAGAGTTCTCAATGAGTGCAGGAGTCTTATGGATATGTAGCAGCCTTAGTGACTGGCTCACTATGTTGGTGGGAGACGGCTTTTTAAATATTCTGTCCCTCAAACAGGGTATTACAGTGGACTTAGAATAATCTATGAATATAGTAAAGTTACTGGGCAGAATGGTATTAGTTTTAAAGGAGAAGATAGTTTGTTGGTCACATGTGATAAAGGAGGGAATGATGTTAGCAGGGGTGTACACACAGGCAAAATTTGTAAGGATAAGCTCAAATTTGTTGTCATCTCAAAAGGGAAAATTAAAATGTTTTTTGCTCCACCCTCCCCTAGGTGCAATTGGTTCCTTTCCTTGCTCAGTTGGTCTACCAGACTGACCTTATCCTAATCCATCCCCACCCACAACATGACACACATCCAGGACCACTGAGGAGATTCAGGATGGTGGTCAGTTCATGTTGAAAACAATTTCAACAAAGGCTCCTCACAGTATCAAACAGTGTGGAGACCCAAACTCCATGGTGGATATATGAAGAAAGCCTTATACTTTAGAGGCAAAGCCTACCCTATTTTATATTAGGTCTCTAGCTTGCAATTCCTACAGAAGAATGCATGGACATCCAAGCGACAGTTTCACAAGTATCCTGCACAGAAGCATTCCAAAAGAAAGCCACAGTAGCAACAGCTACCCTGGGAATGAGTTTTGACATGCACACTCAGGGTTTGGATGCTAAAAAGGAAGACAGATAAAATTAGCAAATCATTTGGAGACAGTGCTTAGTGAAAAGTTGTATAGCATGTTGGATTGTTTTCTTCAGTTTTATTAGTCACTTTGCTTGTGGTTTGTTTCTTCAATGCCTCATTTTGCAACTTTGTTTATGTTTTATATATGTGTCTGCTTATGGATGTGTGTGTGTGTGTGTGTGTGTGTATATATATATATATATATATATATATATATATATATATATATATATATATTAAAAATACACAAAGTCGTTTAAGAATCCACTGAACAACACTTTATTTGATTAAGCGCTTTTGTCAGGCGTTCGCCACTAGACTTCCTCAGAATCAAATAAAACTATATGAATTGACTGTTTGAATATACATCTACTTATGTCACCATGAAGGAAGTTGAAATTGACAAATAACTCTTCATAGCACACATATAAGTGGATGCACATTTAAACAGTCAATTCACATGGTTTTATTTTATTCTGAGGAAGTCTATTGGTAAACGCCTGACGAAAGCGCTTAATCCAATAAATTGTTGTTCAGTGGATTCTTATATGAATTTGTGTATTTTTAATAGTTTTGGAGTGTGGACTTGTGAGTTTGATATATATATATATATATATATATATATATATATATATATATATATATATATATATATATATATATGTATATACACACACACACACACTAACAGTGTGGCAGGTCTCATTGAGAGGCATGTCAAAAGGAATCAAGACTGCAATAAAAGAATGCACATATTTTTGCTGTAAACCTGTAGACATTGTACATAGAAACGTTTATTGCAATACTGCCAACAGAACTATTATCTTATAAAGTAGATGTAAATAAACCTGTGACTTTAACAAAGGGAGGAATCTTGATACTTTCAGTAGTGAGGTTCTCATTGGTTTGCTGTAGCCACTGATCGGTGTTTAAAAAATGAGGGTTGAAGTGAGCCATCCCAAGAGTTGCTAGCCTCTCCTCTGGGAGAATTCCCTGTCTGGAATAATGCTTCTTAGTGAAGTACTGCAGAGTAAAGAGGGAGTGAGATGAAAACACAAGAAGAAACCTGGGCATGTTTCCTTCTCAAGGAAAACACGAAATAGAACTACTGAAAAGTTCACACAGACTTTTTAAGAGAGACTGTCTCCCAGCTTTAAGGGGCTATATCTTAAGGTACTCTACCATGTTTTGTCTTTTAACATTAATTATTTGGGAAGAACCTGAATTTATGTTTGCATTAGATAAAACCACATTATTTTCATAAGACTGTTGGTCTTTGTTGTATTCTTTTACTCCAGACTAGTGGGTACAGCAGGCAATTTTGGCACATTTTTCCATGCTAAATGTGCTGACCATATTTTCCACATCTTGAGAATGACAGCATGAATGAAGCATTCCTACGGGGTATGCAAGAAGCTTTTGTGTGGAAGTGGTAATGACTATGGAACAACTGCTACTGACAGTCACTAGATCTATGTCAATGCCAAAGACAGTTCTGCCAAACAAAAAGCTAACAGGTAGGAAGAGCTGCAGATGTACATGGTGGCATTTATACATTATGCTGATCGGGGGGATGGAGCCACAGTGAATGGGCATGAATCCTTTCACTCCATCTAGCCCGTAAAAAGACTTCATGGATATGAAAGGGACTACATATCAGGACTATAAAGAAGGACACCATTAGAGTGGAACTCTGAGATACAATGTCACAGGTTTGACCATGAGGGCTGACATAATAAAAGTAAAATGTCAGAAATCTTAGCCAGTGATAAATTAAAAAGTGCACTGTCATCTTCTTTACTAAAGTGAGTGTTTTAAACTGACTCTAAGGATGCTTACAGTTTTGCTCTACTGGTACAGGGAGAGAATAAGATACACAAAGAAAATATATTTAAGACTGAGCACCGCAGATCTATGGTAAAGCCTTTGCCAAATTCTGGAAACAGATGTAAATAACTGAAGACCTACTCTGTTTTAAATGTGGGATAAGGGGAAAGAGGTCACATAGCTAACTGTGTACTAGAAATACTAGCATTGTGAACCTGCTGTAAAAACTACAACCACTGGAAAGCATGCTAACAATGATGTTATGCCTATGGAATGTGAAAAACTGCCTGTTAGAATAAATGAGTCAGGCTTCTGTTACTATGCTGCTACAAAGTTAATTAAAATGCACTAACTGATGGCAAGAAACTGAAGGAGCTCCTAGATTCATGCAATGTTGTCATGATTATAAAGACAAAATACGTGGAGAAAAAAGACCTTTCCGAAAAATAAAAATGCTACTGATGTAGTCCATCCATGAAGATAGACAGGAAACAGTATCTCATTTCCTAAGCAGAACTACATTTTGGGTTTAGAAAGGTAGCTCATCCTGTAAATAAACTGATAATGTAACACATGGTACAATAATAAGGGACAATTTTGCTCATTTCCCAACTTTAAAAATTTGTAGAGACTGTAGGATTAAGGCAATAATTATGACAGACCCCCTGCTCAATATGGATAGGATACCAGCAAGTAAATAAGAATACAGCTACACCTATGCCTAAACTATAACAAGTAGAGGTCTAACCACCAGACACATTCTTACAAGTGCAGGAATTTAACAAATACAAGACAAAGTGTTAGAAAGCCTTAAAAAAATCAAAAATGTGGCCAAAGCTACAAATGGAAGACAAACCTACAAGCATTTAAAGAGATATGTTATCATGCACCTACAAGTATCCTGCAAGGTCAGAACTGGTAGAAGGAAAGGATTTGCATATTAAATACTGCAGATTGAAAGTGTTATAAAGCAAAGATTATAACTATCACTGTAGCTTTACAGTGTTGCAGAGTGGGTTACAGAAATGACTAACAGAACTAAAGAGAAGGAATCACACACTGAAAGGATGTATTCCAATGGAAAGGAGATAGGAAGTATGGAAAGGCACAGTCTGAAAAGAATTATAAACCTTCTGTCAAGCTAAACAGAAAACCTCAAAAATGAAAAATTCTAAGTAGGAGGTGAGTGTTGTCAAATAGAAACTTAGCAATCAAGGGATTGGAGTCAAAAATCAAAGTTGGAGGATTCCTCTCTGATAAGTTGTGTCAAAACAGAAGAACCAAGCAGGATGTCCTCTTTCCCCTTTGTTATTTGTGTTATATTTAAATCACTGCCAAAAAAATAAGGGAGTCAGAAATACAGGGAAATAAATTAGTACTGTGTTTCAAGAAAAGTTGGCATTATTTGCAGATGATATTATTTTGTACCTGATGAACCAAAAAATGACATCTCAATGTTGTGGAATATTCTGAGATAGTTCCGAGTTTTTATGGTATGTAAAATTAATGAAGATAAAACAAAGGTTATAGCTGTAAACTATGTACCCTTGCATTAATTGGTCTAGCTATACTCATATTTATGAGGATATAATAAAATGAAGTATTGAGGAGTATGGGCTAAAAATTATTTGTTTATGGCAGCTAAGGATATGTGCAAAGATGCTAGCAGTAAAATGTTTTTAGTCCCTTTAGTTTTATACACAAGTCAGGTATATTTTAAGTTGTGGACAGTAATTAATAAAGAGTTGAAAGATTTTATTTGGAAGGAAAAGAATGCAAGAGTCAAGTGGGATATGCTGATCTCTTCCAATAGAACAAGGGAGTTTAAGATTACCTGATTTGAAGAGATATTTTACAGTTAAAGCTCTTATACATAACACAAGCAGAAATCTACAATCAAAGTGGAAAGAGATGATGATAAAGCAGGGTGGTAATTCAAGAAATAAGGAATGAATGGACAAAATAAGAAAAGTCATGCGGAATATTATCATTTTCTGAAAGGATTATAGCACATGCACCCCCCCCCCCAAGCAAATTCCTCCTTGGGATCTCGTTTTTGTTCTGGAAAAAAATTACCTTAAATCCTTAAATGTCATTGAATCAGTCTGTCTGGCTGACTTGCAGTTCATTACTTGGGAAACTGTTTTAACTGTTGGTCTGACATCTGGAAGGTGAGTATCTGAGTTGCAAGCTCTCATGGTGGGTGAACTGTATCTGGTTTTCCACAGGAATAGGATTGCACTACGCACTATTTATTCATTTGTACTTAAAGTTGTTTCTGAGTTTACCTTGAATGAAGCCATCAGTGTGAGAAGGAAGGACAAGGGTCTAGGAGTCCCTGGAGAATGGTCCCAGCAAAGCCTGTCCTGGACCTAGAGAAGGAATCTAGTTAGTTTGTAGTGTTACAGTCCACCCCTTTCCAGTATGCCATTGAAGAGGACAAGGCCCTGGTAGAATGTGCCTTAACTTTGCCTAGAATAGTTATACCATAGTGGGAATTAACAAAAACACTAGCAGAGGACAACCATCTGAATACAGTCTGCTTAGACACAGGCTGGCCTTTCTTAGTTCTAGCTTAGGAAACAAATAGCTGCTAGCCTTCCTAAAGGACTTAGTATGAGCTGCCCATGCACATCCAATGTATGTAGAATCTGCTCTCCCTTGATTTTTGAATCCGGAAAGAAAACTAGGACACTGATGGCTTCATTCAAGGTAATGCTCAACCACAAACAGAAAATAAAGAGGGGGATCCATAAGCAGACAAGCTGAGATGCTTGCAAGATGCACTTTGATGGAAGCATATGACAAGCCATTTTTAAGTAGCTCACATAAATATTTGAGAACCAGTAGTGCTACTTCCCTTTTATAACCCCTTTGACTGGCAAGTTACCAAACAGAAAATCTTTTCTATTTGCTATAATAAGACATTCTAGTAGCAGGTTTTCTTGACTCCTATAGTACTGGCTGGATGTCCTCATGAAAAAGGTACCTAAAAGGTATTAAAATTAAATCTTCCAGGCTGTCAGTTGTAGTTCACCGATGATGAGGTGTATCAAACTCCTGTTTGTGCTGTGAGAGTAGATCTGGTCTGTGAGGAAGTTTCTAATAATTGCCTTTGGCTGATTCCATAAGAAGGGTAAACCAGTTTTTCCTGGGTCAAAAGGGAGTCATCAAAATGATTTTTGGTAATACTTTCTGAATTTTTAGAAACACCTTGAAAATCATTGAAAAGGGTAGAAAAGCATAACGGAACATTTCTGACAAAGGGATTGGAGAGACCATCTGTTCTCCATGCTTGGCTGACAAGAAATTTCAAATAGCATTTTTCTAGTTGTCTGTTTTATAAGGAGGTAAACAATTTTACTTGAAGTGTCCCAACATCTGGATTAAGTCCTGGGACATGCATGTATTCAGTTTCCACTTATGAGGATCTGCAGAGTCTGTCTGCCATAATGTTTTGCTCTGATGGAATGTAGAAGGCCTGAAGAGTCAAAAAATGCTGAACAGCCAACTCCAAGACCATCACTGCCAGCCAGCAAAGAAGGTATGTATGACCTTGTACTCCCTTGTTTCTTGAGGGCTCAGAACCCATAGACAGTGTAGAGATTTCAAAGCATGAATCACTGCTAGCAGTTCCTTGATTTTATGTGCTTTATGTGCTTTGGTCTGCCCAAAGAGTCCTACAGACCTTGCACTTTTATTCCCATGGAAACTACACTTCTGGCATAATCTAAACAGTCTGTCTGGATTGACTGAACTGGGGTTGGGAGAGAGAAAGGGAGTCCTGGATTGAGAGTCATTTGATTCTTCCACCACTGCAATTCTCACCTTAGAAACCCCAACACTAGAATATGAAACTCCAAGGGCTATAAGTGATGGGTCCAAGAATTTGTTTAGGTATCATTAGATTTCTCTCATGTGTAACCTGGCAAGCAGTATCATGAAGATCACTGATGCCATGAGGCCTATTATCCTGAGAAATTCTCTTGAGGAAGCCTAAAGCCTTTGAGAACAATTCAGGAAGATCTGCTGGGAAGTTATTACTTTTTCTTTTGGAAGGAAGGTCTTTTGCTTGAGTGTATCTAATAGACACCCCAGAGACACAATTTCATGAGAAGAACATCTCCCCTCTGTCCCCCCATTAGTAAATCAGGACATTCCCAGTACCTGCCTCCCACCTCTTATTTCTAGGGAACAGGTCATCACCGCCCTCTCACAGGCAAAAAATACAGCCTCCATGGGATCCGATAACATCCCAGGCTCAATCCTACATGAACATGAACTCACGCATGAACTTGCAGCACCATTAGGCACTCTATTCAACCAAAGTCTGAGTACCAGCTTTGTCCCAGCTGAGTGGAGGACAGCCACTGTCATCCCTTTACACAAAGGTGGAGCATCCACTGATCCAGGAAATTATAGACCCATCAGCCTAACTAGCCTGATCTGCAAGGCCGTGGAATGGATTATCATGGACCTCATTTAAAGGGACACTGGCAACCTCCAAACACTCGACCCCACACAGTTTGGCTTTATCAAGGGGAAGTCATGTCTGTTAAATCTGGTCAACTTCTTCTGAGACAGTTAGCGCTGTCGCCTCACAGTTAGACGTTGCACGTTCGATTCTCAATTAGAGCGTCTTCTGTGTGTCGACATGTGTGAATGGGCATTCCTTCATTGAAGGTTGTGCATTGGGTCCGGCAAGCCAGCATGTAAAAATCTACTGCCAATCATTAGCAGACCGGAGTTCCGCTGTGGCAACCCCTAACCGGGAAAAGCCGAAAGACCAAAGACATGGGTGAGGGGAAGATGGTGCAAACTGCCTACCTTGACCTAGCCAAAGCCTTCAACACTACTACCCACTCGGGGATAGTAGATAAACTCTCTCAACTAGGCATTAATCTATATGTTACCAGATGGGTAGCAAACTATCTCATTGATAGAACCCACCTAATTAAAAAAGGGGAAGCCACCTCAAGCAGTAGACCCAGGGATCAGTCTTGGGGCCTCTGTTATTTAGGATATACTTCTCTGAGGTGCAGGCCAAAACCAGTGGGCTATGCCTGACCAAGTTTGCAGATGACTGCAAGCTGGGCACAGTCAGCAATTCTCCAAGTGATGTGGATGTCCTCCAAGAGGGTCTCACCCAAACAAATGACTGGTGCCAGAAACATGGCCTCAAGCTGAACGCCAAAATATGTATCATCATCCCATTTGGGGAGAGTGACATCGCCACATATTATCACATTAATAACAATGTCCTAAGTACACAATCAGTAGTGAGGGATTTGGATACCCAGGTTGATAGCAACCTAACTTTTGACCACCATGTTGCTTCCTCAGTAAGGAAAGCTTTCTACATGGCCCACATCACTCATCCAGGGACAAAGAGGTCATAACATCCCTGTATTCTTCTCTTATAAGGCCAATTATTGAGTACAAAACCCCCTTCGGCATGTACCTCACAAAGCACATGCAGCAGCTGGAGACACCACAGAGGTTTCTCACCAGGAGAATCCAGGGCCTCAAGCACCTGCCCTACACAGACAGACTAAAAGCCCTGTCCCTCTACTAAGTTTCATACAGACTCCTCAGAAGTGACCTCTGTCTGGCATACAAAACAATTGAAATCTCACCTTGATGGGACTGCTGCATATCCGCAAGTCAAGATCCACTCGAGTAACCCATACATGCAACCTCAGTCTGGTCTGTGATATCAACATGACATGTTGGCGGACAGATTTGTGTCCCAGACACTCCCCCATCTGTGGAATAGACTCCCTCTCCACGTCAAGCAGAGCACTTCATTATCCCTTTTTAAGCGCAACCTGGATAACTGGATGGGAAACAGAAAATACACCCCTGGGATTCCACCTGTGGCCCTGCTGGACAGGGGCTCTGGGTTCTGACTTGCCTAAACATGGGCTAATCTCTTGGCTAGGCTTATAAGGGCCTCAGGGCCAATAGCCTAGTTACTTCCTATGATAGGTGTGAGACAAGACTTTTGTAGGTTCAAATGAAATCCCAGATGTGACAGGAAGTTGGACATCTTTGTTAAGGACTCTAAACATCTTGGAGAAGACTGCTGAAATGGATGCCCTGCAATCTGCAGTAAACCATCATTGGGGCTAGACATTTTGTGAACACTTGAGGTGCAGTAGACCCAAATGATAGCACAATGTACTGAAAATGTGATCCAGATATGGCAGACCTTAGAAATTTCCTGATAGTGAGAGCACTGGATATGTGATGGTAAGTATCTTTTTTTTTTTTCCAACAAAAAATATCTTTATAAAAAATATCACTTATGACATAGCAATCACACATTTACATAAATGAAAACAAACCATATTGACACAATCTTAGTTGGAAACATTAGACAATACTTATAATCTACCCAGTCATTGTCTGTCAAATATTACATAGCTCATTTAAATCCTACCTGCTTTTAAACCTCATTCCTCCCCTGTATGCATTGTTCCCACAATTCCCATTTTTTTCTATGTAATTTGCTTCTTTCCTTGTTTAAAATCTCAATTCCAGTTGTTTTATCTCTGTTAATATATTCACTACTTCTAGTATAGTTGGTTTACACTTTGATTTGCATTTTCTAGTAATTTGGTGATGGTACGCATCTTTGAGATCCAGTATTACCATACAACAATAGTCTAGAAGCAGTGAAAGTACTGACTGTAGGGTCAATATATTGAATTCTGGAACTTTTACATAAAGGTTGAGAAAGAGGTCTCCACATATGCTCCTTATTTTATACTACAAATACCATGGAATAAAAATGTTTTCCCATCTGATGTGCAGGTAGTGGTTCTCCCCTGCTTCTAACATATATGGTATCACTGGTGGAAACAAGTCTGTCTGGCTTGGAGGATGTGAGAGAAATCTCCTGAAAGGAGGAAGAGAGTCTATCCACTAGCTAGTGAATCTTTTCCTGAAACACCTTCAACACCCATCTGTCTGAAACCGTCTGACCTTGGTCCATAGTGCCATTATAGCTACACCAGAGGTATTCAAAGAATAGGTAAGTAGTCTGTGGAAAAGTCTTTGGCCAGGCTGAGGCAGTAATTTTATTTATGTTTTTCTTTTAGGTACAAACAGAATGGAAGAAGCAGGATAGGGAATATTATCCATTCTGTAGCCAGAGAAAAAACCTGATAACCAGTACAGTACACTCAGTAACATAAGGAAAGGGTAACTCTTCACAAGTAAGTACCAAGCATACTTTCCTTCCCCATACTAGTAAATACAAATAGTACACTGAAAATTGTGTCAGCAGACCTTAAACTTTTAGTCAGAAATATCACAGAACATTTATTACCTCAGAAATGAGAAGACATTCTAATTTGTTAAAACAGTAACAAGCAGGGAAATGCACATTCTAACTGTAGAAGCACAGGCCACAATACTTAATATTTTTTATAAAAACACAGGTTTCACACAAAATTGAAAAATAAACCAAGTAAACTGAGCAGAAGCACATATAATCCCTGAGAGAAGCCAGTATTCTTAAAATGAAATATCATACACAGCTGCTTTTTTTTTTATTAAGGTAGATCAGAAAAAATACCACAAATATTCAATAAGAAATGTTAAGGAGAGGAAAGGGTCCTGATAAAGGGTCTTATCTGTTAGGCAAGACGTTTTAGACCCACTGTTGTTCCTCTGGTGCCAAAGAGATGCTTCTCTTCAAGCCGGCAATAAAATTACAAAGATTTACAGCCTGCCCAACCCAGGATGTTAGAGCTGAAGCCATCATCGCTAAACTCCAATTAAATGCACAAAAAGCCCTATACATCATCTGTATGTATATACCTCCAGGCAACAATATACCTATCTTAGAAGACTTTCTCAGTTGGGTTTCCACTAACTACCCCCAAGAAACTATAATTCTGGGTGACTTTAATATAGACTGGAATACTATTAATAGTGAAAACCCCTCCTGTCATATAAACCTACATGGTTTTACTCAATCCATTACCACTACAACAAGGCTTAATAAACCAAGTAAGAAACATAGTATCTTAGACTGGATACTCATAAACAAAGTCAATGTCTCATACAAAGTAGGAACGATGCCTGATGACCTCAGTGACCACTGCCTAACCTTTATCTCTAGAGAAAAGACTGACTATCAAAACCTCCCCAACACTAGAATAATACGCTCTACCAAACACTTTAAAAGTGACTTATTTCAAAATGATCTCAAAACATGCAACTGGAACCTCTTGAAATCACTTCCTCTTAATGAAGCAGTATCATTCTTTAACTCGACCTTCCTTTCCATTTTGGATAAACATGCCCCTGAATGCTCTATTAGAATGAAGTCTAATATAGCCCCATGGCTCTCAAAGGAAACAAAGAAATTAATTCATACTAAAAATAAAATTTGGGCCAAATGGAGATACCATAGAATCAGCTCTGATTTTCTTCATTTTTGCCAACTTAGGAATCTTACAAAAAAAGCTATAATCTCTGACAAAAAAAACTACTACTGTGAACTTCAGGAAACCCAATTATATAAACCCAAACAATTCTGGTCTTCTATCAACAAACTCCTTTCACCTGGAACATCAAAAACTTCCTCCCCTCTAAACGCAGACCCAGATACCCCTAACCATACTGCAAACGCTTTTAATTCCTTTTTTATAGAAACCATTCAATCTCTTGCTAGACAACTGAACACCAATAACGTTTACCCTCCAAATAATCTAATTGACTCCCCCCACAACTTCACTCTTCATCCTATCTCTACCTCCTTCATCTATAAGCTTATTCTCAAACTGAAACCCTGCACCCCCTCTGCTGACAAACTCCCTTCTCTCTTTCTTCAAAAGGCTGCTAAACAGATTGCATACCCAATATCTATACTCATAAATAGGACTATCCAAGAGGGAACCATACCAGATATATGGAAAGTCTCTCACATTATCCCACTACACAAAGGTGGTAGCTCTATTGAGTACACTAACTTTAGACCTATTGCTCTTCTCTCACCTCTAGCTAAGATAATGGAGAAATGTATCCATCAGCAACTTGTTCAGTATCTCTCTTTACACAACATTATAGCCAACTGTCAACATGGCTTTAGACCTCACCATAGCACCTCCACTGCCCTCCTTTCCTTTGTTGATACCATCAACAACTATCGTAACTCCAATCTTTTCTCCTCTGCTCTATTCATTGACCTCTCTAAAGCTTTTGACATGGTGAACCACTCTTCCCTTATTAACATCCTTGAATCCGTCTCATTTGATAACCTTGCTATCAAATGGTTTACTTCTTATCTAAGCAACAGACAACAAGCCGTTCTTTGGGACAACCATATCTCTTCCTTATTGCCTGTTTCTACTGGAGTCCCACAGGGCTCCATTCTTGGGCCACTTCTCTTCTCCCTTTACATAAATGATCTTAACACTGTAATCCCTCAAGCTACCTGCATCCAATATGCTGACGACTCCACTATTATTTGTTCAGCATCTACCTCCTCAGAGCTACTCTCACTAACTCAAACTACCTTCAACACTGTAGAAACTTGGTTTACTAGACGGTACCTCCTCCTCAATGCTAAAAACACTAAACTGCTCCTTTTCACTCCTACCACTCGAGCCTCCCCATTAAACCTCAACATCTTGTCAAATGACACCACTGTCATCTCTCCTGACTTGACAACTAAACTGCTAGGAATAACCATTGATAACAATCTCACTTTTGATCAACACACCAACAACATCATCAAAACAGTTAACAAAAAAATAGGATCATTATACCGTATTAAACCATTTCTCACACCTTCTACCAGAGCTACTATCGCCCACTCCCATCTGATATCTACTCTCTTTTACGCCTCACCTATTTTCGCTAACCTTAAGAAGGCTAACCTAAATAAACTAGCAATTTGTTACAATAGCATTGCCCGATTTGCCACCGGTAAACCTTTCAGAACACATCACTGTCATAACCTAAAACTCCTAGGCTGGCTAGAGCTACAAAACTGCCTTTTGATCTCACAACTTACTATTGCCCACAAAATACTTTACCAACCTGATAACACCCCTATACTTTCTCAACTTTTAATCCCTTATAACAATCTTACCTCCCTTCGATCTTCTTCTAAACTCATGACCAAATCTGTAAAATCTCATAACTTAGCTGGTGACTCTCTGTTCACTAATACTGTAGGTAGGACATGGAATCTGCTACCCACAGATATCACTCTAATCTCCTCCTTACCACTCTTTAAACAAAAAATCAAACTGTACTTCCAAAATCACTGGCTTTGCTCCTGTTGGACTCCTGACTAACCTTCTTCATTCCCCCCTACTCTACTTTAACTATATACTGTCTTATTAGCTACACATATACTTACTTTTTTTCTTGCCCTGTTGCTCTCCTCCTTGCTCTGACTCACTCCTCTTCTCTCCCCTGCCCTCTTTCCCATCTTCTTACTTCTTCTCCTTCTAGACTTTTGTTTCTCTCTCTTCTCCTCTCTTGTATTTCTACATTAATCCCTTCTAAACTCTTGTTATACTTCTTTCTCTCCGGATTATTGAAACTAACTGCTAATCTTTAGCATTTTAATTGTGATGCTACTACTGACCTAGTATATTTTTGTGTGTGCCTTAAGTATTTGTTGTTCTTATTACTAAACGTATATTCTTATTGTACTTAAATTTTTTATTAATATGTCTCGTAGTATAGATTTATGTGTGGAGCTTTTCTCCCCGGGCATCTACTAAAAATGGACATATATCCAGCTAGACTAGCCCGGTTAACAAATGTAAAATAAATAAAAAATAAAAATAAAATAAAAATTTATGTCACTCTGGTTGTTGATATACTTTGGCAAGCTGGTCAGTTGGTGTGTCCTTGCCAGAGCACTACCCATAGGTAACAGAAGCAGTGAGAATGAAGAACATTACCCTATATATTTCCTGAACTGCAAGTTAAATAAGGCAGAAACTAAGGATTACACTGCAGACAGGGGAATGCATGGTGATCATGTTGGCACTCTCCTCACTAAAATATTACCTACTCAGCTGCGGGTTTACAGTGGTGACAGACTATGTCCCCTTGATATGGTTAAACTAGCAATGAGACTGTAACACAAAGCTGAGAAGGTGGGCACTGTCCTTATAACCATTCAAATTTACAGTACAGCATAAACCAAGCTTGACTCACCCTAATAAAGACTATACATCAAGGGCTCACAGGTCAACTAATGGCCCTGAGACAGAGGGCTTCAAGTTGGAGAGGGTAAATGTAGCAAAGTGTAGTTGTTCTTGCCAAGAGGAATATCAAAGGGAAGTAAAACTATATAAAAAATGCAGACACTGTTGCATTAAAGCATTGTACATAGAAACATTTTTTTACTTGATGATTTTTGCCCCTATGCCTGGCAACAGCCAAGCTTCCCCTATGAAACTCAGCCAAGTCATCTCCCATACTAGGGATATACTCAGTTCACTATGGAGCAAGCAGTCTGAAGCATGTCATCATCCAGGCAGCTATGAAGGATCTTTGTGCCCCTGCTTGCACCAAATCTTTCAACTCTCTGGTTCCTGTAAACATGCATCTTCTTCCCCTGCCCAGGAAAGTCTAGCTTGCTCCATGGACTTGGACCCCATGGCAACCTGTCCTGCATGGCAAGAGCAGGGAACTAACTATTCAGCGCACAATGAGCATAAGTTTCACATCGTCTAGGATACAAGCTATGCTGGCATTTCTATTTAGCCCTGATACCAACCACTAGTGGTGATGTGCATACCTGCACCACTACAGGGACTACAATACCCCTCTATTCTTCATGTGCAAAAGACGAGGGTTACCATCACCAGGTTGTGAAGCCTCAGCATGCTTCCCTCCCATTATTAGCACGTGCTTTTCCTGTTCTGGACCTGTGCTGCAGCACATTAGTACTAGCAGTAGAGCCAACCACGAACCATCCCACACTATCATCAAGATGGGTTCGCAAAAATGCTGCTCAGTTCTCATTCTCCTCTGCCACAGCTCTTCCAGTGCCCAGTCCACTAATAATCCTTGGGTAATCTGGGCTGCAGTCAATGCTTTATTCCTCTGGACTACACAGCCAGGACTATACAGAACTGTTACTGTAACAATGTGACTAGGACTATTACTTAAGTATGGTGTAAATAATCATGTCTTTAAGAAAAGTAAGAATCTTGGTTGTATTAGGTAAAGTGGTATGTTTGCTGATAAACGATAGCACTCAGTGATGTATAAAAAGGAGGGCTGAAGTCAGCTAATCAGAGATGTTCGTCCCCTCCTGAATTATCTGCAAAAATGGACACTAACAATGTTGTAAAACAATAAACCATGCTGACTACAGCATTTTCATATTCTAACCAGTCCTTAACAGTGTTTACTAATTTCTTCCCTGACAAAAATCAATACAAGGAGTTCTGAGATATTTTTTCATTACCCCTTAACGAATAATTAAGAAATGTATGTACTTAATATACTCTCCTAGGCTCTGTTAATAAGCTACGTGGAATAAAAAAACAACAATGTATTATACTAATAATATTTGGATTAGACGGATTACGTTCCACACTTTGCTCGAGTATTCAGAAGATGGAACTGTATCCATGGTTGCTGCTTTTCATTGTGAAACAGACATACATTTTGACTCTTATAAGAATAATTAGCACACAAATTTCATTTTTTTGCGCAACAAAATGATGCCTTTACAGCCAAGGCTATGCATTCCACAAGAATATAAACGTATTTTCCACAAAACATTCAAGAGAAAAAAACAGAGAAAATGTTTAATTGAAAACAAATTTGTTTCTATAGCAGTATAGAAAAATATGATAATTCTTGATTGTTGTAAACTGAAAACACAGCCCAAACGACTGAATTCTTTCCATCCAGAACAGACTGTTGTTCCGTACTTTAAGGAGGGAAAACTAGACACTTTGTCATGTGTCACTGAGGTTTCTGCAGACAAGTAAGATGCTCCTGTATTAGTATGGAAGGGCTACATAACATATTACCAGGTTCTATGAGACTCTCTCCTTTTTGCAGCCTGGCAAGCTACAGCTAGGGCTGGGTTGTGAAACTCCAAAGGAAGAACATTTCTGCATTTCCAGATTTGGCTACTGAACACTATTTTGTAAACTACAGCCCTACTGCAAGGAAATATACAGAGAACCAGCTGTTATTTTTTTCAGTGTTCTATAACATGCCAAGTCAAGCTCTGTAGTAACCACACAAATATAAAGTATTTCTGAACATAACAGTAACTTCCAGATGTAGTGCAAGCTGTAAATTGTTAAGGAGAAAAAATCCTCCAGAATACTTCATTAGGCATCTCTTAATTCCTCACCTAACACAAAGCTGAGTAGGTATGCAGTCTCTGTACAACCGTTCCAGTACAGCAGAGATCAGGCTTGACCCACCCTAATGCAGGCATATTCCTGACAGAAGTCAGTATTCTTAAGGAGGAATACCTAAATAGCTGTTTGTATTAAGGTAGATCAGAAAAAATAGCACAAATATTCCTCTAAAATGCCTTAAGAATTATAACATTACTGAGACTAAGAATTAACAGGCATTTGTCTTTTTTTGCAACCATGGTCCCTTATACGTTCACACACACACACACACACACACACACACACACACACACACACACACACACACACACACACACACACACACACACACACACATACACACCAAGCTGCAGAATACTTGTCATTTATGTTTTTCAGTGAAGTCTGTAACTGGAATATATCACCACATTTCTTTAAAAATGTAAAAAATAATTTTAGCTTCAGAGCGACCTGCTTTCTACAAGTAAGACTTGAGCTCATACCCATCAACTTTCTGATATCTGCATGAAAATCATGAATTTCCTTTTAAAATAATATATTGCCATGCAATTCCAAATGTTCCCTCTAAATCACAATTTTATTTCTCCACACCAGGCCATGAAATTCCGAGTGGTCCCTTTACATCAGCATTTTACTTCCCCACACCACCAGCCTCACATCTTCAGCTTGCAGTCCCAGCACTGGGGCATCACTAGACGTTGATGTGCTGATATTGCTATAGCTGCAGTTGGTTCTGACTGCAAACGAGAAGTCATAACTTTGTGACAGGAGGAGAACAGCATTTATACTACTTGACATTCTTTGGCAAGACTGTTTCCTAAATAAACCAATCTTGTTGGATTGTCAACAGTGAAGTGAAGATAATTTCTCCTATCCTACAGGGAGGGTATTCCAACTAATGTATCATCATGTTTTTGGACAAACAATTCGGAACAGCAACACAGGTGAGAGTGTGTGCCTTGTGTTGAGTGCTTTTGGTATTTGGCTGTCATTTCTGAGGTTGAGCGATTATGAGTTGAAGTAAAAAAACAATAGCTTGGCTGGAATATTCTTGAAGGATGTATATCCCTGCCCCACCCACCACGTGGTAGAAGCTATAATAAATAAGGAAAATGGAAGAGCAAGATAATGCTAGAAGTGACACTTAAGGGAACTACATGTGCAGATGGCGAACTTGGTATCCTGCAATTGGTTTTAAGAGTTAGTGTTAAGTAGTTGAATAACAATTAGCACTGCATGCGCAGCACACTTGTACTCTGACTTGCATATAAAGCAATGAGATGCAGCTCTGGGAGAGGATGTCTTATTCTAACATAGTGTCTCACTTTGCAAGCGCCTTACCTTAAACCCTAGCTGTTGTAATGAAATACAACAGCTTTGCATCATTCTACTGACACTTGTGTAAGAACTACATTGCTTTACTAGCAACATGTCTTGTCAGTTTGCAGTCCCCCTGGAAAATAGTCATACACTTGCAACACCCCCTCAAAAAAAAAAAAAACAAAGAAACACACACAAAAAACACTTCAGCATACTTTCTGTGCCTTTTACTGTGCATGGTAGGATACCAATGTTAATGAGATACTGTCAAGTTCAAACAAACTGTAGTAATGAATGTCTTTATAATATACCACTGTCCTGATCTTGAACTGCCCTTGACATATCAGTTTCCTGCAAAGGAAGTGAAATGTGTTAAAGCCAAACAATGGGCCAGACTCCAAAAGAGTTGCTGTCAAGTGTTGTCTGCCTTGATTACGAAAGACTTGTTCTCAGTACAAGTGACTTATTTTGGTGTAAGACCTGTCTTTAAACAAGACTACTATGGGGACCACATTCCAAATCACCTGCTCTCAGTCTGCTCTTAGCATAAGTGGTCACTTACATTGACAGTAAGTCTTTTGGAATCAGGCCAATCTCTTGTGATGATGAGGTCAATGTCACAAGGTGTGAAATACCTTATGCTAAAAGTGCTTCTATGTCCTTTTCACAAGACATCCTTCAAGTTCAGAGCTTGACAGTACCACTACTAGGTTACAACGTGGCAACTTTCCAAACTGCTTCTGTAAAATGTGTTCAAAATTGTACTGAATGAGGGTGTGAACTATTCCATGTGTCTGTACAAACAATGAAAACTGACACCTTATGCAAATGCAGTTAAATACGTGCACATACTACCATCAGCATTTACTGAAGGTGTTACTTAAAATGTTTTTCTTGTTGACATGTAAAATAAATAAATATATAATTATAAAGAAAGCTTTTTATTAAAAAGAAAAATTGGTTGTGGACACCAGTCAAGGGCAGGTGAGGTTGGGGGGGGGGGGGCTTTTTACAGCAGCATAGTAACTAATATGCAAACTCCAGTACACAGTTCCTTACTTCTTAAAATTCTCCTCTAATGCTTTAATCTCAAAGACTAACAGTTTACAGGGAAAAAGAAGGCCAACTTCAACATCTGCACACAACCTCACAGAAAGTTGCATCTGACTTCAAAACAACCGCACCAAGTGGCAAAGCTGTTCTGCCACTAGATTGTACATACAAAAAACAGAGACTTGTTTTACTATTTACAACAGATGTTGGAAATGGCAAAGGAAACTACATGTACCTTAACCCCAGTTAAATGTCATATTGTGTGTCCTTTTGGATAACAGATGTTAAGTATGAGCACTTTTAGCAGGGCTGTTGCACTGCAAAATCCATGTGTGTGTTCTTGGGAGAGGTGGGATATTAGCACCGCAGGCATTCTCCTGTCCTTAGCAGTATCTGCCTGTCACTCAGCAGCACTGTGGAATAGCAATTCGATAATCATCCTGAATGAGTGCAAACAGTGAGCTAAAAAAGTTGTTGGTCAGTAACACCTTTGGGTTTTATTTGCTTGTGGCCAAATACTTTCTATTAGTTCCTTTGGCTAATGGTCTGTCTCAAAAGTTGTAGTGTGGTGGTGTTTATTAATTAACTATTTTATTTATCCTATGTAGACAAGATTAGTCCCACTAGGCTAAGTAGCTCCTTTTCAGGGGAGACCAGAGATGGTATTTATACTATTAGGAGAAATTTGGCTAGAGCATCTGGGAGCCTCCCTACTAAGCTTTTTTTCCGATAGGTGCCATAGGATATTTGACATTCACCTGAGCTACCACCAACTCAAGCTGACTGGACCTCAGATTAGAGACTCATCTGATCTGCTGGTAGGGGGAAAGAACTCTCAGCCTTCAGCACCAAAGGCAAGTGTGCTACCTGTTGTGCCACTGACACTGACAACTGACTGGTCAACAGGACAGTCCAAGTTCCTTACAGTAACTAAATGGTCTTTGAAAAACATTTAAAATAATGTAGAATAAGGTTAGAAAGGAAAGATGTGTTAGTTAAAAGTATTTATTTAATCTCTGTACTCGAGAGGAGCACTAACTTCAGGATTAGTCTAAACAGCATAAATATATATACATACAGGTTCATAGGTAGGTACTAGGCTATCGGCCCAAGGGCCTACGTAAGCCTAGCCAGCAAGGTACCATAGCTTACGCCACCCAAGAAAGTTATTTTCCTGTGAAACTGTCCAGCAGAGACACAGAAGTGATCCCCGGGGTGTATTTCCTATTTCCCATCCACTCATCAAGATTTTTCTTGAAGAGTGCTAATGAAGAACTTTGCTTGACATAGATGGGTAGCTTGTTCCAGAGTATAGGAAGTCTCTGGGACAGGAATCTATCCCTTCAGCATGTCCTGTTTATTGTGGTGACAAGGTTTAGGTTCCTAGAGCGCGTAGCTTGGAGGGATTGGGATTTCTTTAGGTGTAACATGTCCAACAGCTCTGGGTTTGACATAGCTTTATATGTTAGGCAGAGATCACCTCGGAGTAGGCGATATGCTACACACACACACACACACACACACACACACACACACACACACACACACACACACACACACACACACACACACACACACACACGATTAAAAAAGGATGTCTGCATTCTTTTCATCAGGTCTTACTGACATATTTTTATGTATATTTCTAAACACTGCTGTTGCTGAGTTTTCAACTGAAATCCTTTAAACCTTATCAATCTCTTTGTTTGTTAACACATTATAATGAATACCTTTTGGCATCTAACTGAAATGTAGTTGAGTAGTTTGTGTTTATATGTAAAGTTAGTAATGTTTTGTTTATTTACTTCTATTAAGCGTTTCTCCTTAAGTTTGTCCTACAATGAATGATTGCAGTCATGGAATTATTTGCTGTTTACATCACTTCATAATCTTTGGAAACACTGATTTACAATTAATAAAACATGAAATCCATTTTTCTTTAGTTGAAATTATTTTGATTATAACAGCAGTTGTTATACACAACTTTCTTTCCTCACAATTTTCATTAGCATTTTACTGTATCTGTATACAAGCAAAATTAAAACAGAATTCCAAATGCAGAATACTGAATAAAGCAAGCTGTTAGTTTTACTGGTAGTAAATAAACAGAAATCCAAATCCTAGAATATTCTCAGAAAAATGCACAAATGGTATGACACTCTTGGTTGCAGATCTGGCATGCAGAGGGGAGAGTCCCCATGTGCATTGTAGGTCATTGGTTAATTTTGGCATCTTCCAGCACTTCAGTTTGGGGGGATGGGGGGGTCAGGATCTGTGTAGCTGCTAACCAGATGACTTCTTTAACATGATTTTTTAAATGGGGGCAGCAGGAAAGTGGCTTTTACATTGTTTATGAATCAATTTCTCAATCACAGATATTCAAAAGCTGCCCATTACATACATATTAAAGATACAGCTTAAAATGAGTGTTTGCTTTTCAGTGAGATGTACTCCTCACCTCCCATACGTGTATACATATGAACTCAACAACCACATAGCACTGGATCAAACAGAAGTCTTGGGTAACTTTTGTTTCACAAGAATACAACTTAGAATTGATTTTTGAATTACTGTGCAAATGAGGAGATGCAGAAAAGCCAGGTAAAACATGAAGGTGCAGATGGATGTCTTTGTGTAGATGAACATGCTCCCCATTTGTATTTCATTGCCTATCAGCCGCTGGCAGGAAGAAGGGATTAGAAGCTAGGGCATACAAGGAGCTCTGGTGGGGAAAGAACTTCATTCTGAGTGCTGGTATCGCACAATCATAATGAGCTAAGCGGGTTAAATTACTCCTGTATGCAAATGCCATGCTAATTTGATTTTAGTCGCATGCATTTACTTTTCAAGAGCTTTTGTCCAGATTTTTATTGCCTGCAGGTTGACAGGTAGTCCTGAGCTTATATTAATTTATGACATGAATTCAGAAGAATCGCCACAGCCCAACCTAAAGAAGCATGAACAAAAAACAAAATAAACGGTGACAAGCATTTCTAAAATACTGGCAGTATTCACTTAGAATGTTGATAGAACACAACAGTTGTATTAAGATGTATTTTCAGATGAATAAGTCTTTAAATGTAATATTTATTTGTTTGTTGTAATCATCAGTGCATTGTCAACGTTATCAGCCATTATGGGAGAATGAAGCAAAAAGTTCAGCCAAAATCAGGAACGTTTGAGAGGTATGAGAATCATCTCCAAGGTGCACACTAGCAAGCTCTAAGTACATTAACATAACATTAACATAACAGCCCAATTAGAATAATTTGTTTCTGGCTGATAACACACACTGAAGTGGTGCACTGGTAACAGCCATTTTGAGGAATTGTTTTAAAGAGGGTAAAGCCTCTTTCTCCTGCTTTCACATGTGTGTGAATGTGGGGAGAGTCCCTCCTGCAGCACTCCCTATTCTTACTCCCAAGGCTATGGGTGTATATTAGTTTAGGCATTATTGTCTGCCTCTGTCTAAGAGAAACACTGTGGCCTGACCTGGGGTGAATTTCCGATTTTACATCTTTTGGTCAAGGTTACGCTTAAATAGGGTTAGAGATGGACGTGTGTGAATGTGGGGAAGATCCCTGCTCTTAACACTTCCCTGTTCTTACTCCCAAGGTTTTGCTGCCTTGCAGAAAGGACACACAGCTTTAATACAGAAAACAGTCAATCTTGCATCTGTCCTCTCCTAGACAAAATGACCTCAGAGTTAGAATAAATTTGGGGGGGTGGGGTTGCAGTCACCTTCCCCCATCCCCTGCAAAACCAGGTTTAGGTTTAAAGGTTCATAGTTATATACTAGGCTGTCTACCCGGGCCTTTATAAGGTTAGCTAAGCAATCCAATTGAACTGTGTCCCTATGTATCAAAGGTGTTTGTTAGGAGGGGGTATGTTAGTTAGGATGTTTTTTGAGGTTATGGGGAGTATGTTAGTTTGGGCATTACTGTCTGCCTCTGTATAATAGAAACATTGTAGCCAGACCCAGAGTGAATTTCTGATTTCACATCCTTTGATCAAGTTTACGCTTAAATAGGGTTAGAGATGGATGTGTGTGAATGTGGGGAAGGTCCCTGCCCCCAGCACTTCCCTGTTCTTACTCCCAAGGTTTTGCTGCCTTGCAGAAAGGACACACAGTTTTAATACAGAAATAAATCAGTCTTGTATCTGTCATCTCCTAGACAGCATGACCTCAGAATTAAAATAAGTTTGGGGGATGGGGTTGCAGTCACCTTCCTCCATCCCCTACAAAACCAAGTTTAGGTTTAAAGGTTCATAGTTACATACTACGCTAATGTATAACAGAGCTTTTATAAGGATAGCTAAGCAATGCAACCCAACTGTGTCCCTATGTATCAAAGGTGCTTATTAGGAGGCGATATGTCAGTTAGGAAGTTTTTTGAGGTTATGGGGGGTATGCTAGCTTGGCCATTACTGTCTGCCTCTGTCTAAGAGAAACATTGTGGCCAGACCCGGGGTGAATTTCTAACTTCACATCCTTTGGTCAAGGTTACCCTTAAAAAGGGATAGAGATGGATGGGTGTGAATGTGGGGAGGGTCCCTGCCCCAACACTTCCCTATTCCTACTCCCAAGGTTTTGCTGCCCTGCAGAAATGACACATTTTTAATACAGAAAACAATCAATCTTGCATCTGTCATCTCCTACACAGCATTATCTCAGAGTTAGAATAAGTTTGGGGGATGGGGTTGCAGTCACCAGTTTAGGTTTAAAGGTTCATAGTTATATACTAAGCTAATGTCTACCAGGACCCTTATAAGGGTAGCTAAGCAATCAAACCGAACTGTGTCCCTATGTATCAAAAGTATTTATTAGGAGGGGGGTATGTTAGTTAGGAAGTTTTTTGAGGTTATGGGGGGTATGTTAGTTTGGGCATTATTGTCTGCCTCTGTTTAAGAGAGACATTGTGGTCAGACCCGGGGTGAATTTCCGATTTCACATCCTTTGGTCAAGGTTACGCTTAAACAGGGTTAGAGACAGACTATGCTTCACATGGATGGGCAGCCTGTTCCAGGACATGGGGATCCTCTGAGGCACATATCTGTCTTGCCAACATGTCTTACTTATGCCACAAGCAAAATTTAAATCCTTGGATCTAGTGGTTTTGATACTGTTCATTTTGCAGATGAGCAAAAATTCCAGCGAAGCCGATTCAGAGGATGCTTTGAATGCCAAGTATAGATCAACTCTCAGTATCCTGTAAATGGCAGAGTATAAGATAGGTCTATAAGACAATCCATAATGGACAATGTATTTTCACACTGGATTCTCCTGATAAGGAGCCTTTGTGGGCATTCCAACTGTTGCATATGTTTGGTCAGGTACTTGCCAAAGGAAGCATTACAGTCAATCATGGGTCTGATAAGGGACAAAAAAAAGTGACATTATGATTTTCTTGGGCCTGGATGCCATGCCCTTACTAATAAGTTGGGTGACATAGAATGATTTCTTACTACCTTGGCCAAATGTTTGGCAAAGGACAGATGGCTATCTACATATGTTCTCAGATCCCTGAGTAGTAGGTAAACTCTTAATGGGTGCCTTATTGATGGAGTAATTAGCCTGGGTGGCACACTTCCCAAAAGGTATAATGCATTTCTTGGCATTGAATTTTATTCCAAGACTTTGGCAACAGTCGTTTGTCTATGTTAGGCCCTCTTGTAAAATGTTTGTGTTATGGGGGGAATCTACGATAGCTCCCACACTGCAGTCATTTACGAACTATGTCAGCCAAAGGCCCTTGACATTAGCCTTTACCTCCGAGAAGTAGATGGCAAAAAGGAATGGTCCCAGCATGGAGCCCTAAGGTATCCCGCAAGTGACCGGTGTCTTAGTGGAGGTGGTATCACCAATCCTGACTTCCTGGGTCCCGTCTGTGAGCCAGCTGGCAATCCAGTGAGTTATGTAAGGGTTTATGCCCAGTTCAGTGAGTCTGTCAACTATACCTGATATTGCATTGAATGCCTTAGTCAGGTCCAGGTAGGAGGTATGCACGTTTTCCCCCTCATCCATTGCCTTGGTGACATTCTCAAAGAATTCCACCATGTTTAGTAGACATGATCATCCCTTGTCAAAGCCAAACTGGATTGTCTCCAGTGTCTGAAGGTTGCCCATGTCTTTGTTGATCATTTCCAAGATAATTTGCTCCATGGCTTTGCATAGTAGACTAGTCAGACTAATACGTGTGTAGTTTCTGGGTTGGTTGATGAGCCACCCTTGTGAAGTGGGATAACCTTTGCAGTCCTCCATTCTTGTGGTACAAAGCCTGTTTTCAGGCTATAGCTGAAAACTGACAAGTGGTCCTGAGAGGTCATGGTTCCCGATACTTAGAGGAGTCATCCAAGGTATTTCCTGGGCCCACTGAGGCTGTTTTTGGCTTTAGCAAGTGCCATTAGGAGCTGCTCTCTGTTAATAGTTTGGGGGATTATTCTAGTAGATATTTCATGGAAGGAAGTGTAGGGGAGTGGGGGGTGAAATTTGATCTGAATTTGTCAGCTAGCAAATTCACTACATTGTTCTGCTCAGTGAAGAAGGCACCACTGACCACCAGGTCGGCACACTGATGTTATCTTGACCTTGTAATTGGCCTTCTGGGACTTAATTAGCCCTGTTAGTTTCCTGTGTAGTTTAATTACACAGCTCCTATCATTATGGGAGTTGCTCCTCCTGATTTTAGACATGACTTTTTTCCCTTTTGTTATATATCTTAAGGTTAGAATTCCACCAGTGTAGTTTGTTTTTAGAGTTTGTTTTGGGCTTACGTCTAGTAGGTACAGAAGCCTCTGTACAGCTATTTACATGGTTGTACAGGGTCTCTGTGAAAAATCCTGCATAGGTTGTTGTGAACTCAGGGTTGAGAGGGGTATGGAATTTACATACACTGACACTTAATAGGCTGTGGTTTGCTTTGGAACAGTTCCTAAATGCTACAGCGTTTACTGGGGTTACCAAGCTGATTTTTATTTTGAGGGAGACAGCATTCTGGTCCAACCTCACCAGTGAGAACTTGACAATGGGGGGATTGCAATGGTCTCCCATATTGATCATTACCAGGTTCAGTATCCTCTGATGGGTGTGCACACTATCTGATCAAGGGTATGTATGTTAATAAAGTCCAGAAACCATTGTGCCTGTGAGTATGAGACAATGAATGTTTCCCTGTCTATACAGAGGTAATTAAAGTCTCACATGAATAGGTCTACTTGGTTTAACGGTGAATGTTTTCAGTAGGTCTAGGTGCAAGCTATGGATTCTAGGGACACAGTGGGTGACCTATAGCTTGACAGAATATGGTATGGGACTTTATGGTGATTTGCATGTGGATAAATTCCAGAGCATTGTCCTGTTTAACCAAAGTAGAGTTATGCTCTAGAGCGAGACTCTTCCACCTTTTGCCCCCATCTGTGCAGCTGATGGTTAATGTGTGAAAGGCACTGAAGGCATGCACTGCTGGAGTACTTTCTCTGCATTTAAACCATGTCTTGGTAAGGGCACAGATGTCTACATCCTCCAGAGTGAGGAGAGCTTGTAGGGTGTGGAGTTTTTTGTTTAGGCGCTTAGCATTGAGCAGTAACATGTTTAGGTTTCTTTGGATTTTATTTGCTATGCTGGTAGATTTGTCAATTTAGCATTGCCTAAAAAGGCTCTAAGGGGTGGATATAGTTTTAACCCATATTTGGAAGCATAGGGGCGAGGTGCAGACCATCCTTTTGCAAAGCAACATGTTGTGTTAACCATGTCTTCCCATGCTGACAAATACTGAATCGCCCTAGAAAGACACCAGAAACTAAGCCAATTGCTAAAGTCAATCATCTTTTGTTCATACTGTGACATCATCCTTGGTGATAACAGAATATTGCTCAATTCAAGGGACATGCCTGTCTGAGACACAGTGGTAACTACCACAGACTAAGGCACCAGACCATGCAGAAATTCACCAGTAACACTGTAATAAATGGCTAAATGAGGTTCAAGTCTGGAAGTAGATTTCTCTTCATATAGCCCAGGGAAGTATGTCTCAGGTACTTAACCGCAACATGGAAAATGATAGAATTATACTGGTACCTGTGGTGTAGTAACTTGAGTGCATGTGTAACTTGGCTGATCATGGCTCCAGATAAGCAACTAACAGTTATATTATCTTTGTTCATCCTGGTGAGTAGGGCATCTGTGTGTCATACAATGGAGATCCCTATGATAAGAGTCCTGGGTAATAAGCTGACTTGCTTTATGGGCTTTGCTTATGGGGCTCCACTGGGTGTAGGGAGTATGTGTGGTGTCTGGGGATGCTTTTGGTGAGTGCTTTAGAGATTGCTGAGGATAGGCCTTACCATTTATAAGTTTACAAGGTCTTTGAAATTTGGGAAGATTACTTCTTAGTGCCTCATCACAGGATGGTATATGTGTGTGGTGGACAATATTTGTGGTGGATATAGTGTGTGTGTTCTCGACAACCTTATTTGTATGTGAGATTTTTACCTCCATTGAAACTGTGTACGTGCATTTCTCTCATACAGTTTGCTTGTTTGTAAAGGATTAAATGGTTGCCTAAGAACATGAGACAATTGCTACATTGTCTCAGGATGCCCACATCTACCAAACTGGCTAAGGAGACATTTGGAAATTGTATATATTGCATATCCATGTTGTTCAGACCTGTATTTGGGTAGGCTACTGTAGGTTGTGAAATGGGTTACATATAGGTCACCTTAGGTGGTCTCTGGAATATGACACTACCCTAGGTTAGACTGTGCTAAGATTTGACAGCAGTGCTGTTTAATGTGCAAACTAACTGGTCTAATCTTGTGTCTACACAATGGATTTGTTTAGCCACACTAAATCATCACAGGTTTCAGTTCTAAGGTAAGTTTTATAGGTTCATATGCTCACAGATTAGTACTAAGCTAAAAGCCCTTATAGGCCATTTAAGCCTAGCAAATTACCCCGATGTGAGAATCAAACTGTATACTTTGTGTGTCTGTAAGGTACACACCTTAACCATTATGCCATGCTTTACACTTCATAGATAAAATTTACTTTCTGGACATTTGTGTCTGCACAGGGCACTGCTAACCTCTTGATGTAATAAAATCAACAAAATATTGCTTGCAAGTGTAGTGCTACAACAAAACTCAAAACTACCTTGAGAAGGCACTTTCAAGTACTAAGGACATTTAGAATGATTTAAAGGCAAAATCAACAAATAAAGCAAAAATAAAGCAGTAGCACTCTAAACAGTTAACTGAAGTGCAAAACAATAAAATAAACCTCTTATCTGCCAAGGATGGAGTAGGATTATCTCAGGATCCCCTAAGAGTATGGCAAAGGCACCAAGCAGAGAGCAGCTCTGGGAAAATGAGCAGGAGACAGTTTGTAGTACGGGAAGTTTACTCAGGTGCAATATTGGTTTGCTTGGAGGGCACTTAGTATTACGGATACATGGAAAACAATGGGTGGGAAAGTACTTAAATGGGTTACACAACAAACAATGGCAATGAAAAAGTGGAGGTAGGAACTTTGGAAGTCAGATTACCACCACAGTGAAAAACTTCTCAAAAGATTTTTCACTTCTAAAAAAAACTGGTGTGAGTCTCCTCCCTTGCCCCCCTGGTAGTGGTAAAAATTACTCAAACAGCTACAACACAAACAAATGCTACCAGCACCTACAGGACTGCATGGGATCAGGCAATCCCAAACAAAACTAAGACTCTGTGTACCAAAAGCAGGCCCCAGTCTGGTGGACCCCAGCACAAAACAAGCTCTTACACAAAGGGAGGAAAGCTACTACAAGATAGAGGCAAAAATCCTTGAAAGGTAACCTTAAGACAAGAAAGAAAAAGTTAAAAAAAAAGAAATCAAAAAAATCAAATCAAAAGATTTGAGAAAAATAAGCCAAGAGAAGAGAATCAAGAGGTATTCTAGCTAGAATAGAAGAAACCCCTCCCTAGCTCCCAGATATGCTCAGAATTAGTTCAAAAATATGTGAAAAAATGAACTGAACCACCACACACCAACATACTGGCTGCATACTTCAGTGCAAACTTCTCCCTCCCCCTCCCCCCCCCCTCCAGAGAGGAGTTGGATATCCCCAACAGCCCTCACCAGGTGAGGCCCCCACTTGCCCTCACTAAGGCAAAAAAACAAACACAGCACGGGGGGATCAGGATGGCTATTATTAGCTCAATGATGAAAATGAGAATTAAACCCACCCCACAGTTAGCTGGAATTAAATATACATTACCCTCACCTCAGGATACATACCTGCACCCAGGCTGACGACCCACTGTGCCTCATAAGGCCTCCACAGACCCTGACCCTGAAACTTATTACGCCTTCATTAGCTTTTATCTGCTTATCCATGGAGAGGATCATAATGGAATAATAGAATAAGTAAATAGGAACTTCACAACTGCTTTGGAAACTTCCAAGGTGCTTTTGTCAAAGGCACCTTCCTTGCTTTTGGAATTTTTTGACTTTTTCTTTTTTGAGGGTTTTCAGGGAAAGGCATGAGGCCAAAAATACAGCGACGCTCGCCTTGGCCACGGCCTTCTCCTCACGGCCCACACAAACCCACTCATCAATCGCTGAGAAAACCCATACATCACAAGATGGGTTAAGCACAAGCAACCATTACCGAACTGATAACAGACAAAGGAACAGGAGAGGTCAGAGTGTCAGACAGTCACAACGGTCGTCCTGCAGGGCTCAGTCCCAACCTCCTCACCGCATCTCTCCTCTGTCACAATTGTTAACATCTACTTTTCTGGAGTACAAAAGTTGACAGGATGACTGACACTGCACAAATTTGCAGATGAAGTGATAACTGAATAACAAAGATCACACAGACCTACCATAAGGAGTGGAAGCCAGAGACATAACGTTCTAAAACCACAACATGAAAATGGTGGGAGGGATGGAGAAAAAAATTCAAACTGGAGCTCAACTGCTGTGATTAGAATTTCAGCTTAATGCTTCAACAGGGCATGGGGCAGCCTAAAAGAAGAGGAGAAAACCATCAGCAAGGAAAACAGAAAGGCACTGTAATGCAACTTTAAGCAGGTGTACACAGCTATAAAATGTACTAAAGCACAACTTCTGCAGCAGAATTCACAATGCTACCACTGCTACAATTCTATCAAAGATTAAGGCACCAGATTATTGGAATACAACTTTAATCAGGTATATACAGTCGTAAATGTTAGAATCTCATTGTTTTCTGACTGGAGTACTTCTCAAACAATATGGAAATATATTGCTGATAAGTATATTTCTTGGCAATTTTTAGAGTTCTGTATTGTCTTAATTTTTGCTTGACTGAATTATTTTATATATTTGCTGAAACTGCTTGCTGTTTTCTCATCTGTTCTGAAACTGCCCCCCCCCATTCTCGTGGTGGTGTTAAAGTTTATAAAACTGGTCTAACTGATCATTTTTAAGTGTTTTTCAACTGTTGAACTGTGGAGGGTTACAAACTCAAGTGCGATAGCCATTTTTCTGCTTTAAAAGTGTTTGTTTTACTGTATCTGTTTTAATTTTTGGAAAAAAACCTCTCTCTACTCGTTTCCCGCTTTTCTATAACCAGTAGAGTCCGTTTTTCAGATGTTGCTGAATTCTGGGCAGTTTTGTAGTTTCTGTGTTGCCCAGACCTTACTAAGATAGAAGGATGTTTCTCTGTTCATCAGTGAGAGAGGTGAGTTTTAAGCAGCCTATCTGTCGCTACAGGAATGGTTTCAGCTCAGAATCTGTAGTTTTATTGGCCATTTTGGGCTATTTCTATCCCTTTCATCTTTCTGTCTAAAAACCTGCGATTGCACGGTTTTGCGAATCACGCAGTGCCATTTAACTAGGGTTAAACTATTCCTGGTGCCAGGAAGTCTGCTCTTCTAATTTTCATTCATATCACCCAACTCTACAACCTGTGAGAGATGCACTTATATAGCCAAACTGGAAGCCAAGCTCTCTCCAGCCAAGTCTATACTACACAATCAAGAGGAGAAGGTAGACACCTGGACCACACACCACACTCAACACATAGTCCATCAAAACCTACATCACCTAAATCCACACATAGTAACACAAAACACACACCTACATTCATGGAGGCTCTCAATAAAAATCTGCCCAAACAACAGAGACCTCCAAAGCTGAAACACAAGCAACCATCACCCCCCAACACTACCCAAAAGACACACAGCCCACAAAATCAGTGTGCCACTCAACCTCAGCCCATAAGGCAAAACAACGTACCCAACACACTAGTCACAGGTGACTCTATAGTCAGGTACACTGATGTCCCACTCACCAGGCTAAACAGGGAGAAAGTTACAGTCAGCTGCCTGTCGGGCGCAAGGATCCACCACATAACGCAAGCACTCAGGTCACTCCACAACAAGTACAAATATGACTCTGTCATTGTCCTTGCTGGTGAGAATGACATGAGATGTACCTCCCTGGACTACATGAAGAAAGACATGGAGGAGCTCTCGGATCATGTAGCCTAGGCAGGTATGACCCTATGCTAGAAATCTAAACCTCAAAATGTACTCACTCGTGGCACTCCTTAAAATGGAGAACATAGACATCTGTGCAGTGATGGAGACCTGGCTCAAGGCTCCAGAGAGCACCCCTGCATTACTAGGCTATAACCCATACCATACCTTTCGGCCACCTAACCTGGACCGAAACACTAAAGGAGGAGGCATGTCCATATTCATTAAGGATATCTACACATCCAGGCTAGTTGCTCAACATAATGCATCCAAAATTATCCAAGTGCAACTAACACTGGGCAAGACTGCAATCCAGGTTGTAGCTTGTTACAGATCCCCCGCCATGCCCCAGGATGCCCGCTCCATGATTCTTGATATACTGGGTAATATTAAGGTACAGCCCAATACCCTAATAATGGGCGATTTCAACTACCCCACCATCAACTGGGAAAAGTACTCATGTACTAACTCATTTGCTCAATGCTTTCTGGAATTCATAAATTCCAACGCCCTGGATCTGCTTGTCCATACCCTCACCAAGGGCAGCAACATCCTGGACCTGGTCATTACCAATATGGGCAACCGATGTTCCATGCCAGAGGTCAACTCCTCCCTGGTCAGACCTGACCACAAGCTAATCACCCTAGACATTAATATCCCCCCCCCCCCATTCCCCATTAAGGAAACCACCATAAAAAACTTCTCCAAAGCCAACTTCTTGCTTCTTAAGACAGAAGTGGCAAGCTTCATGACACCCATACAGATGGAAAATAGAGGTATGACTGCTGAATCCTATACAAATGCACTGTATAAGCACATACACAAGTGCATGGATTGTGCCATCCCCAACAGAACCAAGACGCTATCCTCCAAAAAAAGGAAGCCAATCTGGTGGTCCCCTGCCATAAATAAACTCTACAACAGAAGGAAGAAGCTGTTGCAAAAAAGAGTAAAATCCCCTGATTGCAGGAACTCCCTGGTCAGTTTCAATAAGAAGCTGAGATCCCTCATAAAATCCTCCAAAGCTAGTTACGAAAATAAAATCACCACTGATTCTAAAGACAACCACAAAGCATTCTACAGCTATATCAAGAATATCAATGGCGACACTCAGATCTGCTCTGAGCTACAGCACAATGGCACTAGATATACAAAACCAACGGATATTGCCAACATTCTGGCAGATAGGTTCAGTGCAAACTTCACCCCCCCCCCCACCGCCCAAAGGGCCCATCACTATACCGGAAAAATGCAAAGCCCCTGTAATCACAGCTGCACAAGTAAAGACCGCACTCTCCAAAGCCAACAACACAGCATCCATGGGACCTGACAACATCCCAGGCTGCGTTCTGCATGAACTACAGAACGAACTGGCACCCCACCTAAGTACCATGTTCAATCATAGCCTCACTTTAGGCTTTGTGCCTTCTGAATGGTGCACAGCAATGGTTATTCCACTCCACAAGGGGGGGCGCCACCACGGACCCAGGGAACTACTGCCCCATTAGCCTGATAAGCCTGGTCTGCAAGGCCATGGAATATATCGTCTTGGAGCTTATAAACAAGGACATAGGTAACCTCCAAACTCTGGACCCCACACATTTTGGGTTGTAAAAGTTAGGTCATGTCTCCTAAACCTGACTGACTTTTTTGAAGCAGTCACTAGAGTCATGGATGAGGGTAAGGTGGTGCACACAGCCTATCTTGACCTCGCCAAGGCTTTTGACACCATCCTCCATTCTGGAATTATAGATAAACTCACTATACTGGGAATAAATCCCTATGTCACAAGATGGGTAGCCAACTGGCTCATTGACAGACCCCACAGAGTGAAAGTAGCCTACTCTAAATCCAGCTTTAGACCAGTGACAAGTGGAGTATCACACGGCTCAGTCCTGGGTCCTCTCCTGTTTGGCATCTACTTCTCAGAAGTCCAGGCTAATACATCAGGTCTTTGGCTAACGATGTTCACAGATGACTGCAAACTAGGTGCCATAATAGAATCACCTAATGATGTGGATATTCTACATAGGGGCCTCACTGAGACTGATGCCTGGTGTCAAAGTCATGGCCTCAAGCTCAATGCCAAGAAGTGCATTGTCATCCCCTTTGTGAAAAACACTGTAGCCATGAACTACCACATAGGCGGTAGCCTACTAAACACCAAAGGTGTGATAAGAGACTTTGGGACACAGCTGGACAGTAGTCTCTCATTTGATAATCACATTGCCACAGTAGTCAGGAAATCCTTCTATGTGGCACACCTCATCACAAAGGAGTTCACCTCCAGAAAAGAAAAAGGTCATTGTTCCTATTTACTCATCCCTCACCAGACCCATTATAGAGTACAATGCCCCGTTTGGCATGTACCTTGCAAAACATCTACAATAACTAGAAAAGCCACAGAAATACCTCACTAAGAGTATTACCAGCCTCAAACAGATGCCATATGCAGACTGTCTCAAAAAACTCCAGCTCTACTCCCCCTCATCACCTACTCAGAGGCGACCTCTGCCTAACATACAAAGCCATGTCAAACCCAGATCTGTTGGACATGCTGCACTTAAAGAAACCCCAATCCCTCCGAGCCACACGCTCCAGGGACCTAAACCTTGCCACCACAATAAACAGAACATGCTGGAGGGATAAATTCCTGTACCAGAGACTTCCTATGCTCTGGAACAGACTTCCCATTCATGTCAACCAAAGCTCCTCATTAACCCTCTAAAAAAAATCTCAACAATTGGATGGGAAATAGGAAATTCACCCCGGGGATCACTTCTGTGCCTCTGATAAACAGGGGTGCAGGAAAATAACTTTCTTGGGTGGTGAAAGCCAGGGAACTTTTTTTGACTAGGCATATATAGGCCCCAGGGCCGATAGCCTAGTGCCTACCTATAAAAGTACTGAAGCACAAACCCTGGAGCAGAATTCACAGTACTGCCACTTGCAACAAACCTACCACAGACTAAGATAGCAGACCATGCAAAAATTTACCAGTAGCATTGTAACAAATGACTAAATGAGGTTCAAATTTGTCAGCAGATCACAGACCTGCCACAGCTGTGAAAGAAAGTACAAGATGGTCCAGACTGAGTTCAAAATACAAAAAACAATTCCATTTACATGTAATCCTACTTATGGAAATAGAAGTGTAGTATAATGTATAAACAATACTAAAATACTGCAGTGATACACAATCTTTACACAACTACAAATGAAGCTACAAGACCAAGCCCCAAAACAAACTAAATGCAAACAGATGAATGGACAAAAAGCAGAGAAGTACAAACAAGGATCACACAGAGGCCACTATAAATTTAAGCAGAATTTAAATAAAAAGCCTCTCAGAGGTCTTGAACAAAAGACTTGTCACCTATCTTATCACTGTCAACCACGTGAATATCCAGTTGTAACACACTTTTAACCAATGGGACTATGTCTAAAAACCTGTGGAAAAATACACGATTCTTCTGAACTACTAAGCTGAGACAAAAAAGGGCAGCATATAAGTACCAGTCAACATACCTGCTCACTAAAGTAAAATGAAAACATGCACACTATTCAGGCCAGTTCCACTAAAGTGCTTTTTTTTTCAGCAAACCAAATTAAAACTTATTGAGACTTTCTGAATAGAAATGCAGACCATGATCTTATGTTTTTATCCTTAACAGGTTACTTAGGACCTGGAGACTATGAGAAACTGACATACATCATTGATTTATTTATTTATTGACATTTGATTACTTTGAAAGTTCAACTGGGTAGGCACCCGTTTTCAGTGGAGGACCAGGGAGAAAAGCTCCAAATTACTACAAAATATTTTAAGAACAGTAATTTTACAATTTTTAACAATAAAACAAAAAACATCTGCAGTTTAAATAATTATAACAAATTAAACATAATATAAAAACATTGGTTAAGTATCGATACAAGGTATATGACAATCATTTAATATTTAGAGAAATTTCAGACAGTTTGTAGAAAAATTTAAGGTAAGTTAGTCTAATACAAATAAGAACTGCAATATGAAGTGACGGAAAAACAGGCTTATGCTATATTTAGAGAGAAAGTCAGGGAACAGAATTAGATAGCAGTAAGGAAGTAAGTGAAACATCGAGAGTAAGACGGTATAAGGAATGAACAGCTACTTGTTCACACTTAGGGATATAGTTTATCCTGGAACAGTATATAGTTTATAATGTGACAATCTTTCACAATATCTAAATACCATACTTTACTATAATTCATACTGTGGAGCTTTTCTCCTTGGAACTCTTGCTGAAAAAGGGCTAACACTTCAGCTGGACTACCCCGATCAACAAAAGGAAATAAATAAAGACCGAGCACCACAGTGTACTTGTGCATTAGTACATGCTAGCCTGCCAACAGTGATGCAAGCTCAGCAGACAACACATTAATAATATTTCATTTATCTTACCAATGTTTTGAAAGTGGTACTATGCCAAAGACAGACGCAACATAAATGTCACTAAAGTACTACTACAGTAGAGAGAGAAAGTAATCTGTACACATTACAATGCAAGCCAGTTAAATCTGTCAAGTGGCTTATGGTGATTATAACAAGCCCTTTGTTTTCTAAACACATTTATTAAATTCTTACATTGATTATGCGTCTTTAAGTTAAACGAGCTTCCTGACTTTTTCCAGGAAGTCTCCACCCTCATTCAACCACTTTCCTATCGGCCATGTTCCTCCCCCACGCATTCCTGCCTGTTTTAACTTCTTTCACCTTCAGTCCTGTAATCATCTCACTTGTAATTCAGCTCATCTGCCAGAGTGGTATAACAACAACCTTCTTGAACCTATGTGTCCTTTGGCATTTTTACACTGTCTCTACAAGATTCATTAACACAAATTGCTACAACCTCTACAAAATGTCTATGTTGGTACAGCAATCTTTGTCAGTAAAGTTTAGCTTTCTTATAAACCTTGAACACATACCAAAAGTCAGGATCAACTACACAGATTGCTATAACCCTGCTACAAAATGTCTATGTCGGTAAAGTCATTTTTTGTCAGTACACTATAGCTTTCAGATACGGACGAGAAAAAGTATTATTTTTATTTCAAGAATATTCCTTTAATATCTCTAATACTCTGGAAACAAGAATTAAATGACATAATACAGTTCTGTCAAACATTATTGTCAAAAAAGAAAACAGAAAAGAAAGTATCTGAGAAGGATCCAGAGGACATGCATGCAAAGAAGAAATGATTATTAGAAGTTTTAGGAAAACCTCCACATAGAAGATGAGACAGCTGCCATCCGAGCACTATTAAGTGATGGAACTAACAACGGCAATATTTATTCATGAATGACTCAGAAAACACTGTAAGAACATGGACAAGGAAGAGAATAGCTAGAGATAAGGGCCTACAATGACAATAAACAAGGAAAAATGAGAAGACTGACTGAGCCAAGAAGGCCTTATCTGCTGGAACATTCTATCTGCACGCTTCCATACGGCACATCTGGAGAATCTTAACAGCAAGTATACTCTATAACAGAATAATCAAAAGCAATTACTTTCGAAAAAGTCACTTCACTCATTTCACTCTGTCACAACAGCAGTATTTTCTACACTATTCTTTACAGAAAATATTGCAAAGAATCAAATCACCAGAAGAAAGAACTGTTCATTACAAAGAGTAAATGAAGATTACAACCTCAATGTTTGATGGACACGAAAATATTAAAGGAATGCACGACAATTCATACACTTTAGTGCAAATCAGAGCTTGAGATTTCTACTTTCTGAAGTATACTAACTGTCCGGTAAGTTGGAAAAAAGTCTACAAAAAGTACATCATCTACATATGAATTTAGAGTAATGATACATTTCTGAGACGCCTTAGTACATTAAAACAGACTGCAGACAAGTCAGCCATGTGAACTGTTTTCATATGTAAGATGTTATCAAGTACCAATTTTTAAGAATAAGGGTGATGTGCAGAGCTGTAGTAACTACAGAGAGATTAAATTGATCAGTCACATCATGAAGTTATGGGAAAGAGTAGTGGAAGTTAGGTTAAGAAGGGGGTGATGATCAATGATCAGAAGTATGGTTTCATGCCAGGAAAGAGCACTACAGATGCGATGTTTGCTCTGAGAGTGTTGATGGAGAAGTACAGAGGTCAGAAGGAGTTGCATTGTGTCTTTGTGGATTTAGAGAAAGCATATGACAGGGTGCCTAGAGAATGAGGAAGTCAGGAGTGTCAGAGAAGTATGTAAGAGTGGTACAGGATATGTATGAGGGTAGTGTGACAGCGGTGAGGTCTGCAGTGGGAGTGATGGATGCGTTTAAGGTGGAGGTGGGATTACATCAAGGATCAGCTCTGAGCCCTTTCTTATTTGCAATGGTGATGGACAGGTTGACAGATGAGACCAGACAGGAGTCCCATGGACTATGATGTTTGCAGATGACATTGTGATCTGTAGTGAGAGTAGGGAACAGGTGGAGGAGACCCTGGAGAGGTGGAGATATGCTCTAGAGAGAAAAAGAATGAAGGTCAGCAGGACTAAGACAGAATATGTGTGTGTGAATGAGAGGGAGGATAGAGGAATGGTGAGGATGCAATGAGTAGAGGTGGTGAAGGTGGATGAGTTTAAACCCTTGGGATCAACAGTTCAGAGTAATGGTGAGTGTGGAAGAGAGATGAAGAAGACAATACAGGCAGGATGGAGTGGGTGGAGAAGAGTATCAGGAGTGATTTGTGACAGACGAGTACCAGGAAGAGTGAAAGGGAAGGTCTACAAGAGGGTAGTGAGACCAGCTATGTTATATGGGTTGGAGACAGTGGCATTGGCAAAAAGGCAGGAGTTTGAGCTGGATGTGGCAGAGTTAAAGATGTTAAGATTTGCACTGGGTATGATGAGGGTGGACAGGATTAGGAATAAGTATATTAGAGGGTCAGCCCAGATAGGAAGGTTTGGAGACAAAGCCAGAGAGGCAAGATTACGTTGGTTTGGACATGTGCAGAGGAGGGATGCAGAGTATATTGGGAAAAATATGCTAAGAATGAAGCTGCCAGGTAACAGGAAAAGAGGAAGGCCTAAGATAAGGTTCATGGATGTGGTGAGAGATGACATGCAGGTGGTTGGCATGACAGAGCAAGATGCAGAGGACAGGAAGAAATGGAAACAGATGATCCGCTGTGGTGACCCCTAATGGGAGCAGCCGAAAGAAGAAGAAGAAACTGAAACTGTCCCCAATACTGAAATCTATACTTTGGCATGCACTAAAGTAGACCTTCCCAAACATATGTTATTTCTTCCTGCCCAATCCCCCTCCTCTGACTGACACATTTATTATTAAAGGAGCTCCTCTTGTTGTGGAGTCAGATATAAAACAGTTACCCATTATTACTCAGATAACCAATTTTCACTTCTTACCAAATGTGGGGAATGGAGTGTAGAAGAAGCGTGCGGCACATTCTAACATGGATGCACATGAAGAGTACATGGCATACCCCAGGAAATGGTCACTGAGGCAGCTACACACCATATGGAAGATGCCTTCATAGGTTTACACCAAAGTTCATGCTTGTAACATGAGCAAACCAAAATCAGCCTGTTAGTACAGCACTAAATATCTGTCTGTCATCATGTGGAGAAGGAATCCTAAAAGTAGACTTTATACCCTTCTGCCAGGCTATTCTGTTCTGATGTATGCTTACAGCTGTTCCCAGAAGACTGGGGGTAGAAAGTAGGAACAACTCTTGCAAAAATATAAATTCACAAAACTGTCACCACATGGAAACAAATCTATAGTGAAGCAGATAAAGAATGGATCAAACTCAGGCCTTACTTGGACTCATGGGAACAAGACACCAAACTCCAGCTAGTTAGATATAGAGGCAGCTGACTAGCCTTATGATATATGGCTTGCATTTGATGATCTATGTGTTTATTTTTATCCTCCCCCCAGGCCCTTGTTTAATGGCTCCACTACTGACACCCAGTCAGACCATTATTTGCTCCACATGGTGGGGGGGGGATTCCCAGGCTAGGAGGGAGTACTACAGCCCATTCTTTCCTGCCCAAAAAGCCATAGCAACTTATCTGTTTCCTGGTAGCTAGAGCCAGGTGGTAGAGAGAAAACCAGATTGCTGGTACTGTGGGTTGGCCTACCCTCTTCTCATGTGGAGCACCCACAATCAACAGGTCATTGAGTTCTGCAACTGCTAAACTTTGAAGAGACCTCAGCTCTCAGACGTAAGTGCACCACTGCAGAGTGGGCACCCTAGGCCTAATGTTCTTGCTATGTGTCACCTGAGTGGCAAGCCTGAGCCACCTTCCTCCATTTAGGATGAGCGAGCTGGCTGCCACTTGCTCCCATTCTCATAAGCCAGCTACTACACATGTCCAACAACTACTTACACTCAGGTCACCTGTGATGTAGTCAGGACTTTATCCCTCTACTCAACACAGCTGGCTGGTCTGTGTTTTTATTTAGTACAAATAGTTTGCATGGGTTTCATCCATGTATTTCAGTTTCCTCTCATATTCGAAAAACATGCAGTACATGGACTGGACATTCTAAATTGGCCACAGGTGTGAGTGTGCTTACAAGTGTGTGGTGTGGAAGAACAACTGCAGCAGGGCTAGCCACCCTGCGGTGTGAACCTTGGCACTAGATGTGAAAAATGGGAAAAAGGTGTTGTTGATGGAAGGTTGAATGGATGGATTAATTCTGCTGTGTTATATATATATCAGACTGGTGTTCTATACCCCATGTTCTCCCCTGACCTTTCTGTTTGTTTATATCAATAATCAAATGCTGAAATTAAGCATCCTCTCTGAGAGGAACGGAAAGCTTACGCAAGAGTCACCCGTAACATAGGCATGAGCACTCTGTAATCATGCACTGTTGCCGCTGACTTAGGACTCAGGAAAATATCATTAATACATGCCCTACACTAGTTCCACATGTCAAAGGACAGAAGGCCTAACTACAGTGGCTGCACTATGAAGACACAAATTCTATCAGGTCAGATTCTCACTTTGGGACCCTTTTTAACATTGCATGCTCTGTAATAGCTTCACAGCTCAGAGAAAAGGAAACCTAACTACAGTCCCAGCGTCCTTGGCTTTGACTACCGGATCAGGATGCTGCAAGCATCAGCTAGACAGAAAAGATATACAGAATGGCTAATGTCTGTTTGCCTACTTTGGGGATTTGGTAGTGGTTAGTTCCTCTTGAATGAGAATCAAATAGTGGATATCTAACGGATGAACTGAACATGCTGACAGCAAGAAAAAGCAATGGAACCTTCAAGCAGTGTAATTACTCTAGCCAATAGCATGGATTTATGGAAGCACATGTCTATGTTTAGCCAATTGTTGCAGACACTGCTACTGCAATCTGTCAGCCACCAGAGGTAAGGATAGTGGGGTTAAAACCTAAATCCTAGTGGATGCCAAGAACGTTGTTATAAGCACCTGCTTAATTAACTACAGAAACTAAGCTTTGGAGATAATAGTATAGTATGCTCCCAAAGTTACCTGGCAGACCGAACCTTTCAAATTTACCACAACAATTAATTTTCTGGCATAGAAACACTAAACAATGAAGTCTGTCCAGGGTCAGTATTAGGACCCTTACTCTTCTTTTTGTCAACAAACTTCCACATGAACTCCCTTATCTCAGCATTATGATGTACAATGATTATATTTATCTGGTTGTGTCTAGCAAGACACATTCTGGCCTACAGACTAACTACAAAACAATTTCACACACCTCTGCAGGCGGGTAGCTGGGCACTTCATAATAAACACTTATTCAACCCCAAGAAAACTATCACCTTTCGGCTGACCTGCACTTGCGAACTGCTTCTGCTTCGAGCATGGCGCAGCAAGAAAGATGAAGAAAATGGCGTCAGCTGCATCTTTTATACCCCTGGCGCATTGACGTCAGGGAAGAGGCGACAGCAACCGGCGCCAGACTTAGACTTTGGAATTCAGGCTGACAGAGTAGCATGCCAGCAGGATAACCCAAGTGTAATGACTGCAACAGTGAAACACGAAGAACATATTCTACTTCCAAAACCTGAATATGATTTGTCTTTGCTGTTTTCTGCAACCCTCTTACAATAATCAGAGATTACAAATCACACAAGATAATATCTTAAAGATCCATTCTTGTAGTAGGTCCTGTTGTACACCATTGAACCTCACTTGGCTATCAGTAACAAGCAGGTCCGCCTTTCTTCTTAGTACTCTACTTTTCAAAATCCTAAACATGAACTACCCTCTAAAAACAGCATTCATATTTACTGAAATTACATCATGACAAGCTCCCAAAATGATAACCTTTCCACACCTGTCCACACTTCAGAACTGCAAACTGGGCAAAGAACATTCTATAGACTAGGTTCTGGCATTTGGAAACACCTCCCGACAGAAGAAAAAACTTAAGATACTCCTGAGGCCTTTAAAAGTGCTCTCAAAGGCCATCTTCTTACAGCAGCCTCGTGCACCTGCTACAGTGATAATGGTTAATGTTCTTCTTTCAGCTTTTCCTGGTTAGGGGTCGCCACAGTGGAACTCCGGTCCGCTAATTACTGGCAGTAGATTTTTACGGTGCCAAGGTGCCAGCCCAATGCCTAACCTTCAACTAAGGCACGCCCATCCACGCATGTCTTTTGAACGCCACCCGACCATGGGGAGGACATGCTACAGTGATAATGGTTAATACTAAGTACCAATTCAAGCTATCAGTGCTGCATATATTAATGCCCTTGTACTTGAGCCATTTATATGTTGCTCTAAATATTTCCTGATGTTTCCCTATTGTAGATATGTACGTAACTCTTACTTTTCCAATATATGTATACTTGTGGATAACTTTTGTTCATTGCCAATGCGCTATTACATAGACTTTATATGCTGTGATTTTCTTTCACCTAATTACAAATCTCCTTCTCTCTTTCCATGTTTATTCTGTATTTTATATTACACATGTTCTGATGCTCACTGAACTCAGGTTGTGGTTGAAAGGGGGTCAATGGACCTTATTACCTACCTGGTGAGCAAACTGTAAATAAATAAATAAATAAACACAACTGAACCGATTAAAGCCTATTGAACTGAGGTCTCCAACAAAGATTGTCCAATGTCCCTGACCAAGGAGATGAGGGAGAAATTTAGGACATAAGCTGATGTTCAAAGCATAGATGAGTTATACATGCATGTATGTATAAACAAACAAACAAATAAATAAATAAATTACTTATAAATAAGTTAGTTGTTGTTGTATCATTCGGCTTTTCCCGGTTAGGGGTCGCCACAGCGGAACTCCAGTCCCCTAATGATCGGCAGTAGATTTTTTACGTGCCAAGTTGCCAGCCCTGATGCACAACCTTCAACGAAGGTACGCCCATTCACGCATGTCTCCAGACAGAAGACGATCTAGCTGAGAATCGAACGGGACAACATCTTACTGTGAGGCGACAGAGCTACCGCACCACCACCACTGCTAGTACATAAATAAATAAATATATAAATACTGCCATAGATACTGTCTGGAAAGAAACATCAGGTGGGAAAATTCAATTCTGAAGCAGAATGTGGCATACCTTGCTGTCCTAGTATATTAGTGATGGTTACCCTGGAGTACAGCCCATGAATGAACTGCATGGCAATACATAGTTGTGTGCAGAGCTCACTGTTAATGAAGTCACCCATACTGTGTCAGAAGATATAACAACCCTACTTGCAGATAAATTAATCTCTAACTTTACCAGTGTCTACCCCCAACCTCCCCTCAGGAAATAGCATCAAATGTAACCCTCCCTACTATCACTAAGGAACAGGTCCTCAATGCTCTCTATAAAGCCAAGAACACTGCATCGATGGGCCCTGACAATATCCCAGGCTAAACAGCATGAAACATGACCTATTAGGCTCTCTACAATCACTGTTTAATCAAAGCCTTCCAAATAAGCTTTCTGTCTCATGAATGGAGAAGAGTAACCATCATCCCTCTGCACAAAGGTGGGTTGTTTACAGACCCATAATTTCCACTAGTCTCATAGGCAAGCCATAGAAAGAATTATCATGGAAATGATCAATAATGAAATAGAAAACCTCCAGACACTGGTCTCAACCCAAATTGATTTCATCAAGGGCAGGTCACTTAGTACAATGCCCCCTTTGGTATGTAGGCACACCCAACAAATGGAATGCTCAAAGATGTTCCTCACTTAAAGGATACAAGGCATAAAACACATGTCCTATGCAGACCAGCTCAAAGCCCTATTCCTGTATTCCATCTCCTACGGGCTGTCGAAGAGAAAGATCTATGCCTGGCATAAACGGCATCACTGGACCCCATTCTGATGGACCTCCTGCACTTCTGCAAAACAAACAGCATGAGAATTACCTGTTCTAAAGACTTAAACCTTACCTCTGATACAAACAGAACCTGCAGGCGAGACAGGTATGTATCCAAAATGACAAAGAAATGGCAAACCAGATCCACTTTTATTCCAAAGTTTGGAATAAAAGTGGATCTGGTTTGCCATTTCTTTGTCATTTTGGAGACAGGTATGTATCCCAGAGACTACTCCTTCTCTGTAACAGGCTCCCCATCCATATGCAGCAGATTTCCTCCCTAACCCAATTTAAGTGTAACTTGAACAACTGGATGGGGAACAGGAAATGTATCCCTGGTTTAGTACCTAGGTCTCTAATGGACTCAGGCAACCTGTAAATGGTTCATCTCCCATGCCCTTCTTGTGTATGTTTCATCTCCCAAGCCCCAGATTACACTTATCAAGGGTACCAGAACTTGTCAGAGATTTGGGATGCATGGCTAGGCTTAATGAGGCCCTTGTGGTGGTTAGCCTAGTACACACCTATGAACCTAAGTGCCACTTGCTGAGCAAACAGACCTATTGACTCATGATTAATAAACAGAATTCAATCACATTCATCTTATGCCAGACTTCTGATCATTCTCAGACACTTACTGGGACAGGAAACTCAATGTTTTGGATGAAGGTGACAAAAGTTGGATTTGACAGTGTGTTAAAACAGGATTTACAATGGCTCACTAGTGCAAGGACATGCGATCCACTTTACATGAAGTGACCCAATATACATTAGCTACCCAGGAAGCCAGGCCACCCAGCCTGCATAGATTAGGAAAGGGGTGAAAGTGTCTCATTCATTTTCCTAATGTTCTCCTGCATGTGTACCACTGTGCAGACTGGGAAATGCAGGGAGGGGCACATATAATTAGCTGTGGAAGTGCTTACAGGATGTGATCTATAGAAGTGTGGCTGCAGTGGAAAAAGTTGCCAGACAGTATTTTAAATTACTCCTTGCATTTTTCAGAAGGGGAAGGGACAGGGAAGGCTTTTAAAAGAAAATGATTCCCAGCCTTGCCATATGATAGTTGGCTGGAACCTCACCACTCCTACTCTCTTTTGGAGTATCTGGAAATGTTTGAGCAGTGGATAATAAGTGCTTGAGCATGAGCCAGAATAAAGGATGGGGAAGTGCCATCCATGCATCTATTATGTTGCAGGCACAGAATAGGAAGTAATAAAGACAAAACCACAAAAAGAAACAAATAAAGGGAATAAATGAAGAAATGGAGACCAGCTGATGATGTTTTTAACCAGTGCCAAAAAAAAATAAATCTGTTTGCTTGCTATACTCAAACAGAGACACTATGAGTACTCAAAGCAAGAGACACATTAGGCATGAGTTGCACTAGATTCACACTCATATTGGATTTAAGTTGTACAAAAAAAAGCAAAAAAGCAGAGGGAGTAAAACAGGTATACGTGTGTGTGTGTGTGTGTGTGTGTGTGTGTGTGTGTGTGTGTGTGTGTGTGTATGTGTTTGTGCGTGTGAAAGATTGTGGCAGGGATGTGAGAAAGTATTTTCCAGACTGGAAAAATTGCAGGTGCTGTTGCTGTTGATGGGGAAAGAGAAAAAAGGGCGGCCCAAGCTATGAACTTTGAGGGGGGAAGGAGGTGTCCTCAGTACACAGACATCCAAATGAAGCCTAACCATGATGAACAAGGAGATAACAGTTATTTGCCTATCTGGAGCAAGATCCACCAAATTACAGATGCTCTCAAGTCATTACATCACAGGTACCAGTATGATTCCATCATAGTCCATGTAGGTGTAAATGATCTGAGACATACCTCCCTTGACTATATGAAGAGAGATTATGGAGCTCTCAGACTACATGTCTCAGGCTGGTATGAGCCTAGCAATGAACATCACATCACCTTCACTGTAAGACTGCTCACGTCAGTATGTTCTAAGTACATTATTTACTTTCTTCTATAGAAATCCATTGTTAAAACACTTATAATTCTTACAAATTATGTAAATTTTGTACTGCAAAACTCTAGCTACTGGACATTGTTAATCTTTAATCTGCTATCAATGTAAAGTCTTAATTTACTTCATGCTGTAACAATTGTAATTTATCTGTGTATGGATATAAATGTCTAAATATGGAGCTTTTCTCCCCAGGCTGCCACTGAAAATGGGTTCTGTGACAAAATCGGACTATCCTGGTTAACAAATGTCAAATAAATAAATAAATATATATAATAAATATGAACAAAGGAAGACTGGATTTTAACAGTTGGCTGAGTTTCTAGTGTCTTTCTAAGGGGACCCAATATTTGTCAGCATGGGTGGACATGGTTACAGACTGTATTTCTTTGAGAAGGATAGTCTGCACTTTTCCCCTCTAGGCTTTCAAACACTGGCTACAACTGTATCCAACCCCATGGTGCCTTAATGCCAAAGTGACAAACCCACCAACATATCAAAATCAACTCAAATTAATCCTGATGTGTTACTGCTCAATATCAGGAGCCTCAACAAAAATACACTCCCTCCAAGCTCTCCTACCCCTTAACAATTTAGATGTCTGTGTAGTTAACAAGACATGGTTTAAAGCTGCAGAAACCGGCAGTGCAAGGTTTCAGTGCCTTTCACAATTTCAGATCAGTAACTGACTGCACAGAGAGGGTCTAAAGGTGGGGGTGCCTTGACATAGATCAATAACAAGCATACCTGTAGATTGGTTAAACAGGATGACACGCTGAAGTTTCTCCACTTGCAGATAAACAAAGATAAAATCCCATACCACATCCTAGCTAGCTATAGGTCAATCTCAATGTCCCAAGAAACTCACAGCACATGCTTAGACCTACTGGAGATACTTGCCATCCAACCATCGTACTCATGGGAGACTTTAATTACCCATTAATAGACTAGGAATTTTACACAGCCTCAGGTTTGCAGGCACAGAGATTCCTGGACTTTGTGAATACAAACAGCCTTGGCCAAATAGTGGATGCACCCACCAGAGGCTCCAGCATACTAGACTTCGTACTCACAAATGTGGGAGAAAACTGCACCCTCCCCATCATGTCACGTCCTCCATGGTACAGTCCAAAAGTAAAGCTGTCTGCTTCAAAATCAAATCAACTTGTTAACTCCAGTAAACCCTGCAACATTTAGGAACTATCCCCAAGCAAACTAACTTATTAATTGATAGCTTGTCAAAATTCAATACTCTCTGAACCCAGAGAACACTACAGCCTATGCAAAATTCTTCTGTTCAGACATGTCAATGGCTGCATACAGGCTACTGTATTTACCAGAAGTAAGCCCACAGCTTGCTCCAAAAACAAACCACCCTGGTGGCATCCCAAATGAAACATGATACACACACAAAAAAAAAAATTACGGCAAAAGTCAAGAAGTGTAATTCCCATACAGAAAAGAACTTGCTCATCCAACTAAACAAGCAACTAAGAGGGCTTATTAAGTCAAATAAGCCAAATTTAAGGCAAACAATAACCATAAGGCCTTCTTAAGCTATGTCAGAAATCTCAAGGACAGTACAAAGCAGTGTGCTGAAATGATGGTGAATGGAGCCACATTCACTAAGCATGGCAATACAGCAAACCTGCTGGCTGACAAATTCATTTCCAACTTTACTCCCCACTTACCCCCAGCCACTCCTTAAGAAATATCCTCAAACATAACCCCTCCAACTATATCAAGAAAACATGTCATGGCTTGGCTGCGCTCACTAAAGCCAAGAACACAGCCTCAATAGGTCCCAATAACATCCTGGGATGCCTCCTGAATAGTCTAAAATCCAACTTATCAGGGTCATCAGAGTCACTATTTAACTAGATCCTCAGAACTGGCTTTGTGCCATGAGAATGGAGGACTGCAATTGTTTTCCCCTTTCATAAGGGAGGGCCATCAATAGATCTAAGAAAACTGCAGATATTTGCAAAGCCATTGAAATAATTACCATGGAAATGATCAACAAAGACATAGGAGGCCTACGGAAACTGGATCCATCCCAGTTTGGCTTTGTCAAAGAGGATCACAGTTACTGAACTTGGTGGACTTCTTTGAAAAAGTTACCAAGGCAATGGATGACGGTAAAGCAGTTCATATACTATCTACCTTGATCTGGCGAAGGCAACTGATACAATACACCACGCAGGCATTGTTAACAAACTTATGGACCTAGGAATAAACCGCTTTATGATGTGCTGGATAGTCAACTGGCTCATGGATAGGACCCAGAAGTTTTGGATGGGTGAGGCTACCTCCACAAAGAGGCTGGTCAGCAGTGGAGACCCTCAGGGCTCTGTGCTTGGCCCACTCCTCTTTGGCATCTACTTCTTGGAGATCAAAGCCAATGTCAATGGTCTCTAGCTAACCAAGTTCACAGATGATTGAAAGCTGGGAGGAGTTGCAGAATTCCACAAAGATGAAAATACCCTACAGGAAAATCTAGCACAGGCAAATGACTGGTGCCAAAGTCATGGCTTAAAACTCAGTGCTAAGAAATGCATTATAGTACTTTTTGGGAATAAGGCTACCTCTTGAAACTATACCATCAATAAAAACACCCGAAAGAGTTGATTCACTAGTTAGGGACATGGGAACTCATATAAATAGTAACCTAGCCTTTGACCTACATGTGTCCAAGGAAGTAATAAAATCCTTCTATGTTTCTCAACTTACAAGTAAGGCATGGCATCTAGGTCCAAGGAAGTCATCATACCACTGCAGTTGGCCCTCAGCAGAACCATCACGGAGTATAATGCCACTTCGGCATGTACCTGACTGGACACATGCAACAAATGGAATGACCTCAAAGGTTCCTTACAAAAAGAAAGCAAGGAGAAAAGACAATGCTCTATGTGGATTGCATCAAAGCCCTATCTCTATACTTGGCTTCATACCAACTACTCAGAGGTAACCTATGCCTGGTGTAGAGGTAACCTATGCCTGGTGTACAAGGCATCCCTTACAATATTTAACTTGGACAAGAAGATGGAAAATTGTAAATTCACACCTGGTCTGGCATCTATGCCCCTGATGGACAGAGGTAGTCAGTAATTCACATCAAAGTCAAAAATCACTCCCTATAAAAATGTCTAAAACATAAAACACGTGGTTCATACTTTGGTTGCATGACTAGACTTACAAACACCTTAGTGGTCATTAGCCTAGTGCACACCCATAAATCTATGAGTATAACCAGCTCACTCTCATAATAAGTGCACAGGCAAGAAGAGGAAACCATAGACAAGGTACACTCTAATCCTTCATCAAGGGCAAAGGAAGGTGAATACATCCACAGTAAGAAGGTCAAGAGATAAAAGTATGGTGGAAGCCCAGTCACAAGCAGAAAAAAGCACCAAATAAGGAGGTTTTATGAGCAACAAGATGAAAACCATGATCAGTGAAACACAAGATAAGAAAAGCTTGCTGTGCTTAACAACCAGCTTGTCTTTCTCTATCTATCTATCTATCTATCTATCTATCTATCTATCTATCTATCTATCTATCTATCTATGTATCCGTCCATTAGTCTGAAATCACTCCCTTCTTGGGGAATATGGTACCTTAAGCTTAGACATTTCAGAAATACATAGATAAGCCAGTCCTAGTCATTTTGAAAATGTAATATTTAGACAATGATCATCATTTTTATTATTTGTATTTTATTTTTATTTATATTTTTTTGGGGAGGGGGTCCAGAGTGGATATGGGAGGAGCTCTCCCATGTGGAATTAAAACAAAAGTAATGAAGTAATGCAAATGTCTGTCTTCCTACTACTGAATGAACTGCATTTATAAGCTTGCACAAAAATATTTACAAACCTCCCTTTTTTCAAGGCATTTTGGAAGATATGTAAATTACCCCTGAGAAAATATAAAATTTTTCAACATAATGGTTAAAATGACTGTGTGGCAGCACACTATAAGAAGATCATACAAACAAATCTTCTGCAGTGAAATCAAAACAAGCAAACAAACAAAACATACTCTATAAGACATGGACATGTGATACACTGTTATTAGAACTCATTAGCATATCATATGCAAGCACACACAGTGAGTGACTACCATATGATTTTGTACTGCTAGCACAAATGCAAAGGTGAAGGACTCATAACAATTAATAACAAACTAAATAATCATAATCAACCACTAGACCTTGGTTAAAGGAAGAATGCAAAAACTTCAGCCAACAGAAGAGAAATAGGTCATAAAAACTTGATAATTGCACTCTGGCCATGACCTTTAGAACCCCACGAGTCTTGAAATAAGGGAAGTAGCTGTGCACATTGCCCAAAGTGGGACATTTTGGTACAAAAACCAGATTTTTTTGCAGGAAACATACCACAGCCAGTACAAAAACAAGGAACCATAACTGTTTTATGGAACTATTACATAAAATATAGGAAAATATTTTTTTGTAAAAACAATTTTTTGCAGGGATACATAATAAGGGAGCCACTGATGTCTTTGTGATCAACAGGAGGAGGAGACAGACGGAGTCCAGAAGTAATCAGCAATGCAGAAATAGCATGTCCATTGACTGAGTAATGAATGAATTAATTAATGAGTTAAAGTGCTTCTACTCCAGTGGTTCACATTTAATGAAATTGAGACAGACAATGGTGGAAGTAGTCCACATCTTTCAAAAGCATGTACATACCTCTCAACCTGTTAGTACATGAAATTTGGGCAAAGCCTAATATAATGTGAGGATAAAGGTCCGAAAATAGGGAGAGAGCTTAAATATTGCACTTATAAACTTAGAAAGTTGCTAGAATAACAGGATTTGTGTTAACATGTATTTTCTGAAGGATATGAAGTCTAAAACTCAAATGTATGTGATGATTTAGTGACTTTAGTCTTCAGTAATTTGCAAGCAAACCACAAGTTTTATGAAGAACAGACCAAAAACAATAGGCAAAAATCTGGACATTCTATGAAAATCTGCGCAGTTGAGAGGTATGAGCACATGTTAAAGTGAATGCCAGCAACTTTCTGCAGCACAATTTTAGCTGCAAAGACAAATGAAACAAAATAAAAACACCATACGTCTATGAAAAAGACAGTTTTGCACACATGTACCCTCTTATTTCTTCTGCTACAGACTGTGTCAAATTCTCCTTTTTTTCGTTGGCCTTTATAAATGCTGCACTGATCTAAATGGGGACCATTTACCAATAACTTTCAGTAAGCTACAATGACAAAATATGGAGGCAATGTCATGCTACTGTATGACTAACTTTAGTTTTGTGATACCATCTCATTTTAAGTACTTACTGCCATATTTTAGGAATCATTAATGCACTACATTAACAAATACATCAACTGTTTGTTAAGGGTTTATAACATTTACTGTAAAAAATCTTTCATTCTCTGTTAATGCCCTAGATAGGGGATCAACCTACCTGCATAGAATTCAAATCATATTGCATATGAGCATGCTAGTTAAATAAAACATCCTAATGAAAGCTGAATGTTTGTTTCTTCATCAAGACTAAATGTAAAAAAATGTGCACACTATTGAAGAATAGATACATTTATTGCTGTGCTAACAGCAGATGTTAGATAACAAAGAAGACAGCCTTGCAAATTCTGTGTCATGGAACTGAACAGTGTCAAACCTATTAGAACAGACTTAATGTCTTCAGAAGTATTAATATGAGGTTGAACTTCACAAGTAAAGATAACGGATTACTGTATACAGCACTGTATTTAGCTGCTCAGGAAGCCAGGCCATCCAGCCTACATTAATTAGAAAAGGAGTGACAGTGGCTCATCATTCATTTTCTTAATGTTCTCTCCTGCATGTGTACCGCTGTGCAGAATGGACAATGCAGGAAAAGGCAATATAATCAGCTGTGGAAGTGATTACAGGATGTGTACTGTGGAAGCATGGCTGCTGTGGAAGAAAGGCACAGACAGAGAGGATAATACAAGACAGTATTATGATATGGAAAAAGAAATATATAAAAGAAATCAAGAACACAACTGTTTATGCAGAACTATTATTTTCAAAGGAGAAGGGAGGAGGTATTTGCATATTTGGGAAAATAGTAAAGGAGGATATTAGTATAATGACGGGTATGAAAAAGGAAGGTAAAAAGAACACAAGAGCAAACTATGAGCATAGTAGTACAACATGTGGAGAACTTAGAGTAAAAACAAGGAAAGTAAGAGAAAATGGAAAGTAAAAAAAAATCGAGAACGATTTAAGGAAAATATGAAAAATAAATTACTATTAGGGAATTGGATGGAATACTTAGGAATGTTAATGATGATTCGGTATCAGGCCAAAATGGTACAGGGTGTGGGAATGTACAAAAAATTAGTGGATTGACAGAGTACTTGTGAATTTATTGAATTAATGGTTGAAGGAAGGGTTTGTTTATGAAGAGTTATTTAGTGGGATATTAAAGTGATATGAAAGAAAGATGAGAAGTGTGTAATAAAAAATGGAGACCAAATACACATATTATAACATTTTATAAGAATAAATAGAGGAAATATTGAAGGATAGTATGGAAGAAAGAATATATGGTTTGAAAGGGAAGGGATGGCAAGAACTGTTAACGGTTGTGAGAGAAAATGTGCATAATATAAGTAAAAGGGAGGATATGAAACTTATGGTAGGTGATATTAGCAAGGCATTTTTAAACACCTTAACTATTTACCACTTGTGACAAAGGCCAACTCACATTTATATAAAAGTAATTAAACCATATTAACAAGTTCACATTTTCAAACATTACACATCACATATATTGTTATATATCATAAATCCTATCTATTATATCATAAATCTTGCAAGATGACATAAAATTATTCAATTCCTGCCTTCTCTTAAACCTCATTCCTCCTCCAAAATTTTTTTCTGCATGTATTGTTCCCACAATTTCCATTTTTCTATACAATTTACTCCTACCTCTTCTAAAGATCCCACTTCCTATTCTTTTAGCTATGTTACAATATTCCCTACTTTAAGTGTAGTTGGTTTAGATTTTGACTTCCATTGTCCAGTAATTGCTTTTTTGGCAGCCACCAGGAATTAAACTGAACAAGCCCTTACTATGTGTAGGCAATTCAAATCCTGCATCCCAGCTAAGAAAACCATTTCCTTAGTTACACTCATTTCTTTGCAAGTATTCCTGACGGAGTAAGGACATTTTTAATGTTTGCCAACTCATTACACTCCCAAAACATATGTTCCCAGTAACCTCTTTCTTTCCCATCACAACTCCAATATTTGCCATCTACCTGAGAAAAAAACTCTTTGGAGTCTACTAGGGTTATAAAAGTATGTATGCAAACACAAAAGTTCTAAATTGTCTACATTTTGTTGAATATTTGGGAGCCATACATATGTTCTCCCATTGTTTCTTTGGGATTTGTATATCTAATTTCTCTTCCCAATCTTTTCTGACCTCTTTTGATTGACTCCTCTCATTAATGTGCAGTATTTTATATACCATACTAATTATCCCTTTTTAACAGCAGCTTCTGTTTGAGATTCAACTGAAAACTCAACTAGTGCAGGTATTTCATTTAGGATTCCCACATCTCTTTCTCTTTGTCTACACTCTATCAATCCCTGATAGCGAAGGCATCACTAGCCTGCAATCCAAATGCCTTTTTGGCCTCTTCTCATTCCATTACTTTTCCTGATCTAATTATTTGTTCCTGTTTCTTTAGTTCCTTTGCCATCTTCTTCAAGTACATTTCAACGCCTTCTTGTCTATTGTCTGTACTCCTAATTGCAAAAATCCCTATCAGCAAAGTCTCCTTTCTCCATCCCAAGTTGGCTTAGTTCTTGGTATACTTTCTACTACTTTATGATTATAAAATTCTGTATGAGTGTTGTTATTCTCCTTAAGGATCTGTATGAAAAATCCCACTCTTTCCTTATTTCTTGAATTACCTCTGTACTTCATTATCCCTTTCTAATTCAAATTGTAGCTTTCTACTTGTGTTATGTATAAATGTCTTCACTGTATAGCTCTAAAATATCCCCTAAAATCAGGTAATCCTAACCCCCCTTCCTATTTGGAGGATCAACGTATCCCACTTGACTCTTACCCTCTTTCCCTCCCAAACAAAATGACTCAACTCTTTATTAATTACTATCAACAACTTTTCCTCTGGTTGATAAAATATGCCTAACCTGTGTATAAAACTAAACAGGCTAAACACATTTTCACTGCTTGTATCCTGCTAACCACATCTTACATTCTGCTTCCCTCTGTATCATAATTGTTCTGCTAATGTTGTTAAATGCTTACCTCAGCTCCACAAAACCACACTGGTCCATATCTATCCGTTTTGGCATCACCTTTGCCATTCTTTTAGCCATTATAGAAATAAACACTTTATAATCATAGTTTAAAGTTGCAGTGGGCCTATATGAAACTTAATCAGATGGGTCTTTACTGTTTTAGGTATTACAGGCACCACAGCTTTTTTCCAGGATGTTGGTGCTTTCCCTCCAAACAATGTCTGTAAAACTGTAAATACTTAATTGTATTTAACAGTTTTAGCATAATCTGTTATTGTACAGTAAGTTCTGCATTCCTTATATATCATTTTAATTGTTTTAATGTCTTGTTATGTCATTGTATTGCATGTTTTTAATGTTTTTGCACTGTACTGGAACTTTTCTCCCCGGGCCTCCTCTGAAAAGGAGTACTTTTTTGCCAAGTCCCTAGTAGACAGATGCAGAATAAAATAAATAAAGTAAAATCATTTTATAGCATACCTACAGAAGGTTGCTGCAATGCTGCCCAATGAAAGTGCTACACAACCTACTTTTGTGTTTCCAACCTTAGCTTTACAAATTTGACCCAAGTCAAAAAGTTTGACATGCTTTTCTACCATTTTGTGTGACCGCAATGTTATTATAAAACAAGCGTACACTATATAATATATCTGTATTAGATGCTACTATAACAGGTTTTGAGATTTATAATCATGTAGTACTCACCAGCCTCTCTTTCTTTCTTTCTTTCTTTTTATGCAAGTAACTCTGTGCCAGAACAGATAGCCATTGTTCATTATTTTCATTTCCCAGGCTAAGCCTGAAATGGGTTCACTGAGACTGGTGTTCTAACCCAGCAACCCCATTTTGACAAATATATAAATCAACAAGCAAGCAAACAAACAAATAATAAACTGTACTTCAGATGCTTGACACTTTCTGTTTTAAATATCCTACAAATTATTTAATTTGTCAAGCATTCGTTTATTAAATTTTATTCTTAGTTAACTAGTGCAAATTTTCTTTTTATATTTAGGCTACTTGGTAGACTAGTTAGTTCCTTGTTTTTTTTTTTTTTTTTGTTAAATGGTGAGAATATAACGGGCACACAAAAAAGAGCATCTGTATTGTCACAAGGCTGGAGACTAAGGCTGCTAATTTGCTAATTTAAGGAAGTCTGTACTAAAATGGTGTAAAGGATTTACCACAATGCAAAACAAAAACAAGACTTACTTGAGGTTGAATAAGGTCAGTCATGCTGCCCTAGTAAATGACTAAACCGTTGTTGCAACCTAGATGTTATCTTCCCACAAACCCTAACTGCCAACAGCAAGAATCATCATATGAACAATTTAATTTTTACTGATTACAATAATTTCTACCAAATATTTCAGTCCTGCTGTTAAAGATAACCTCTTCAGTACAATAAATTATTCCACTGCATAAATATTTTTTTACTACTAGAGCTTTATATAAAATCTTTGCAGTATATGACACCTCTTCAAAATAGTTATCCACAGTTGCCATTGCTGGCTGTGTTTCTCACACCATAAAACAACATCATATTACTTTTGTTAACCTCACTCTAACTGTTATCATGTTAAACCATCTATAATGAAGGTGAAGAAATGGAGTCTACGGGGACATGTGGAAAAAGGAAGTAATTAAGCCATCTAATAATGAACACTCTAGGCAAAAATAAGAACCTGAGAAACTGAATGTGCCAGAGATGTGTAAAGTATGAAACTGGGGAGTATGTTACAAAACACAGATAATACAACACACTATGTGTTGATATAGCTTTTAAAGTAGTACCTAAATGAAGTAATTCAACGTGTATCAATGTAACAGTAGTTTCTATATGTATTAATGTGCTACACTGTCTACTGGAAACAGATTTCTAAATGAATATACACAAATGATGGAAATACTGCATGCAACTCACTGTTTTGTAGAAATCTGCATTGTGAAGACTCATGGTAAAATAATGTGAAAAACTTTCAAAACACATCACTACCAAAACACCACCATTCACTCTCATCTGTGCCAACAACACTATGGTAAAACAAGTAAAGCACACAAAAATACTGGGTGTCATCACAGATAACCTGCTGAAATTCGACCATCATGTATCTACCACACATGGTGAAAAAAAACATCAAAAACAAGTTACATTATACAGAGTAAAAACCTACCACACTGACATGGCCAGAAGACGTATAGCCTCTACTTTCTTACTGCCATCGCTCCTGTATGCTGCCCCAATCTTCACTAAACTTCAAGTCTCACAACTGTCCAAAATTGAGCAATATTATAATAACGTAGTCAGATTTGCAATCAACCATAACAACAGAACACACCACTGCCTAATCCTCAGAGAATTAAACTAGTTAGAACATCACATCACTCACTCTTTCTTGGCTAAATACAATACAAAGACCTCAATAAACCAGAAAACCGCCTAGTCCTTAAAAACTTAATACAAGAGTATTCCTCCAACAGAATTTTAAAGTCTAGAGAAAAATCATTAATCACTGTAACCAAATCATTTAATATTACAAGTGACTCTCTATATTCAAATATACTAAATGATGGAACCACATCATACCTATCTACCTCTTAGAGCAAGAAATCTGGTCAAAGCCATAATGTTACTTAGGTTATGTGATATATGCGATATATAGCAATATATGTGAATCATAATGTTTATAATGTTTATTAATTTTAACTTAATACAGTTTGATTACTACAGTTTAATATCTTTTATATAAATATAACTATGCTTATGTCACAAGTGATAATTTAATAAAGGTATTTAAAAAAGCCATCAATAATGGGGGGTCAAAGGACCTAAAATAGGGGCATTTTTAAATATTGATCTTAGAAACTTAAAAAAACTGATAGAATAACAGGTTTTGCATTAGCATGACTTTTCTGAAGGGTTTGAAGTCTGAAACTCAAATGTCTGTCATTATTTTCTGACATCAACCCTCAATGATTTGCCAATGATTTGTCAGACAAAACACAATTTTATAAGAAATAGACCAAAAATATGACGCAAAAATCTGGGCATTCTGCGAAAAGCTGTACAGTTGAGAGGTATGAACCACATCCCACTACCACTGAAATCTATTCAGAATATAAACTCATTTAAAATACAACTAAAACTTCACCTGTCAAATCAATGGATCTGCTCTTGCACATCTCCAGGATACATGCCACTGTTATCTTCAGCTGGCCATACTGTCAAACTATTTCTCTTCATTCAGAATCATATGCTCCACATCCAGTCTTATATACCTGAAGAGTTTTACTAGCATCTCCCAGCTATACACATTTTCTGACACCTTTCACCCCATCTTTATCCTTTTAATTTAAACTTTATGATAGCCATATATATATATATATATTTGTCTCTGAACCCCACCTCCTTACTACAATACTAACATTTTCTGCCCTACCTAGTTCATTCCTTCACTACCATTTCTTTGAATTTCTAAGTACTAATCACACAATTGATTATTATTTATCTGACAAACTCACTAATATACCTTTTCAAATGCTCAACATGCAACATCTACTAATGCATAACCATCTTTTATACTGTAATAGTTGCCTCTATTTTCATATGAGTGTAATCCAATTGGCAAATATATGTGTAATTAATTGTTAATGCATATTAGTGAATATCTGTTTAAACATGTTTGTAATATGTTGGAGCTTTTCTCCCTGGGCCTTTGCTGAAAAGGGTTTTTTGACTAAACTCAGCCATACAAACCCAGTAAACAAAACCAAACTAAATAAACAAACTTTAATGTTAAGATTGCCCAATTATTTTTGAAGACTGTTCATTTTTTGTTCTTAAGCTAAACCTGAAAATAGTATAACTGCATCAGCATTCTAACAAGATTAATAAATTAAATGTATTTATTTAGACTTTGTTGACTGGGTTAGTTACATTAGGCCAGTGACCTCTTTTTAGGGGAGACCTGATGTGATATTCATATTGACTACGGGAAATTTGGTCACAGCATTGGAGAAGTTCCCCTATTCCTTTTCAATAAGTGCTGTAGAATCTTCTCCATCCACCTAAGCTACCACCAACTCAGTTAGTCTGGACATCAGTTTAATATCACAACTGAAATATGGGACATTCAGGAGTATAGCACCACCCCCTTATACTGCACCTCAAATAAGACCTGTCTCAGTGTAAGTGATTTGCTCCGCTGTATTCTCTGGAGTAAAGTCACTTACACTGAGAGTAGATCTTTTGGAATCTGACCCCTGGTCTAAGCCTGTTTAAAGGTAGGCCTTACACTGAAGTAAGTCACTTACACTGAGAGCAAGTCTTTCGGAATCATGGCAAGCTCACACTGGAGTAAGGCACTTACATCAAGAGCAACATTTTTGGAAATATTACAGAAGTGTCAAAATGTTTCTTCTTTTAAAAAAACAAAAAACAAACAAACAAAAAATATATATACATTGCTTCTCTTGCCTCAATAGTTATCAGCATTCTAAATGCCTTAACATCGTGATCATTAACATTTCTGTAGGATCAGAGGAGGTTACTAGGCTAATGGTCTTAAGAGACTTTTTAAGCATAATCAGTCATGCCCCAATTTTCCCAGTTATCAATGGTAGAGGACTAGAATGGCTTTGGTATATGCTGTGCCTTTGGGCATCAACAAGCTGCCCATACCTCTCAACTTCTTAGCATAGGAAATCTGGACAAAGCCAGAACTAAAGAGGGGACAAAGGCCTAAAAATAGGGACAGACTTTAAATATTGCTCCTGTAAACTTAGAATGTTGCTACAATAACATGTTTTGCATTTGGTATGCTTTTTATGAGGGATATGAAGTCTAAAACTTAAATGTGTCTCTATTTTGTGACTTCAGTTGTCAATGATTTGTCCAAAGAACACACATTTTATGAGGAACAGATCAAAAACATAAGATAAAAATCTCGACATTCTGCAAAAACCTGAACAGTTGAGAGATATGAAGCTGCCCTGTCCATACGGGACACAGATGACAAGCCAGGAGTGAGTTTGCAGTCTCCCATCCATTGGTCCAAATTGCATTTGAATAGGTTTAGGAAAAGCTCTGCTTCACATGAATGAGGAGTCTGTTCCAGAGAAGGGGTAATCTTGGAGACACATACCTGTCCCTCCACCATGTTTTATTTATGTCACAGATGAGGTGTGGATCATTAGACTGGGTAATTCTAGTGCTGTTTGTTTCACAGATGTGTAGCAGTACTTTGTAGGAGACAGAATACAAGAACAGGGCTTTAAGGTGGTCAGCATAGGACATGCTATTTAGACCCTGTATTCCTTTAGTAAGGAACCTCTGTGGCTGCTCCTGCTGTTGCAAATGCCTGGTCAGGTACATGCTGAAGAATACACTGTATTCAATTATTGATCTAATGAAGGCTGAGTATAGTAGGATTATGATCTCCTTGTTGGGAGGGTGGCCTAATGGTTAAGGTGTTTACCTTACAAACACAAGGTACAGGGTTTGAATCTCACAGGGGATAATTGGCTAGGCTTAAAATGGCTCACAAGGGCAGTTAGCCTAGTACTAACCTATGAACCTATAAACCTTAGATCTGGATGCCATGCCCTTTCTTATAAATTGTGCCAAGCAGAAGGAACTTTGGACCAACATGGACAGATGGTGATCAAAGTTCAGGTTATTGTCAGCCTGAGTTCTCAAGTCCTTTTCCACTTGGTACCAGAGTTTCCAAGCCCCTTACCGCTGGGTCTACACTTAGTGGAGTGTTATCAATGTTGTAATTTGTAAGAGGGAGTTGCCATCTCAAAGGTATAATATTGCACTGAGTTTTGGGCCATGGCTCTGACACCAGTTATTTGTCTGTGTCAGACCCTCCTGGAGGATATTTACATCTTTGGGGGATTCAATGACTGCACCCAGCTTGCATCTGTCAGCATATTTGGTCAACCAAAGACCGTCTACATTTGTCTTAAATTCAGAGAAGTACATTACAAACAGAGGTCTAAGTATCAAGTCCTGTAGGCAGCACTACAAACAGACCTCTTGATGGAGGTGGATTCCCCCACTCTAATTTCATGTGTCCTACCTGTGAGCCTCTTGGCTATCCATCAGGTGACATAAGAACTTATACCTAAATTTGTGAGTTTGGTTAATGTTGGTAGTATGCACCATTTTACCCTTGTCCAAATCTTAGGTGACATTCTGGAAGAAGTCCATTAGGTATAAGTAGGAATGACCTGCCCTTGATGAAACCAAACTGGGATGGGTCTAGTGTTTGAAGATTTCCCATGTCTTTCTTTATCAGGTCCATGATAATTGTTTCCATAGGCTTGTATACAAGACTAGTCAAACTTATGGGTCTGATGGTCTGTCTTTGTGCAGAGGGATGACTACTGCAGTCTTTCATTCCCTAGGGTCAAAGCCTGTTTGGAGGCTGTGGTTGAATAGAGATTTTAGTGAGCCTAATTCTCAGAATCTTTGAGCAAAGTAACTGATTATCAGTCTATAAGCCCAGCTGATAATTCTGCACACCATACCAATACCTCAACTGGGAAATAACAAAACATCACCTTGAATGCAGCTGTAACAAAACAATTAGATTATTAAAATGTGTTGTTGGCAAGCTGTAAAAAAGTCCTCATGTTGCATGACCCTATATACTAGATGATCCTCATAGTTTCCTGTCAATGTTAAAGGAAAACTCTACCCACCAGTATAATTAATCTTATTCCAGAGTAATTTTTCTCCCTTTAATACCACCTAGATGCTGTTTAGTGTCATGAAACCCTTCACTGCCTTTTTATTTTTCAGAACCCTACTGTTTTTTTCCAATTTCCATGTATTTCCTTGCCACAGAAAATGAAGTTCCATTTTGCACCCTATTCAAATCTCACATAGTTTCAGAAAACAGTGGAACAGAGAGATGATGACACTGGTTACTGGACTAAAATATGTTTTAGTCTACAGCTACTCATGCTTTTGGACCTTCAATACAAGGTAATAAGTTACTGATGCATGACACAGTGATGTAACCTCCATAATGCCAGAAAGGGAAAAGAGAGTAGTACATAATTTCTTTGCCACTAGCTTAAACAGACATTTTAAACATTTAACCAGCAGGGAAAATTATAGATACACTTAATCTCTTCTACCTTTCTAGGAATAAGTTGGTGTTAAAGGACAACTATGCCCTAAGTATAGTGTATTTTCCTTCCTAAGGAATGATTCACATGTTCGCATATTAAAAAGTATGACTTGGCAGTCTCTTCCCCTTGTACATTTCTGTTCTAGCTAACTTTGTTACTGTGTACCATGATGATGCCGGATGATGAAAGGAATCTTTTGATATTTTCTTTGGGAATTTGTCTCCTCTGCTCTTACATCATTTCTCCAATAACACCTGAAGGCTTCTTAAAATACATAAAGCAAGGTATCTTTAGTTTTGCTTTATTTACTGCCACTGAGATCACAAAGCTATTCAGGGTCCAAAGATTTACAGCTCCACTGTCATCTACAGATGCACTCTTTCCCTTCTCCTGGGCCAGAAGTCTACTGTGCATTTGGTTAGTTATGATCCACAATAACATAAAACTTAAACATTTGAGAAAATGTGCAAAATACAGCAATGGTTATACAAAGTAAAAGGGAATGCCACAGATTTTTTGTGCTAGTTACTTTTAAGAAGATGAATAAAATGCATTTGTTTGTTATGTAAAATTCTATGAAATAAAGCAGCTCACAAATGGTTATTAGCATGCAAAGACCTACAATGCATTTCATATTGTGCATTTTATGGGGCACATTTCTGGGGATACTTTGAGCTGTGTAGCTCAGGATTCATAAAAGTTATTGTGAGACTGCTGCAAAAAGAAAACATAAGTATGAACAGAAAAGGTTCTGCTGGCACGACCATGTACAATTTTTTCTATATTGCCATTTTGGGGTTGACTAATTAATTAAGGTTTCCTAAGGCAAGAAATATACTTTGGCTGAAGATGGAGTGAAGGTAGGGGGAGGAGCACTTGGGACAGGATCTGAAACCCAAAATTCCATTTTTAAAAGGCTATGTTTATGTTATCTCAGCTATCTTCTCACATCTCACCAAGCACTTTTTACACAACATTTAACAAATACCTATGAAAAACAAATCTGCAAGAATCACAGCAGTCCAATCACTGACATTACTACAGAGGCTTCTCAAACTTAACAGCATTTCTCAGTATTTCTAATCTATGTAACAGGAAAGACTAGGGCATTACAATCTCATCAGCTGTATCCACTCAGAACATTAACAGAAGAAGACGCGTTCCAAGAAAACATGATCACATCAGTATGTTTATCCTCAAAGAGGGCATTCAGGGTTAGAAAAAAAATAAAATACACAATAAGTAATTATTGTGCTGATTGGAGATTTGGCCTGTGTAGAACTTCATGCCAAAATAAAAAATATATATTTTTTTAGTTTCTGTCCACTGTATTACTTCATCTAGCATCAGTTAATTATTAATTTCTGGTAAAGGGCTCCTTAGGTACGGACGCTATAGACTGACATATAAGTGGGGGATGTATAACATATCAGTAACACCACCAACAGACCAGCTTGTCCAGATGAAGATGGCAATTACCCTCTAATATATTCCCTAATAAAACAAATAATTACATATTTTCAAAATTATATTGGCTATCACAGAATGAGTTCCTGAGTAGCCAACAAATGATAAAGCCACTACTAGCCTTGTAAGGATATATGCATATGGGCTAAAGTACTTGTGGGTGAGGCTTAAAAATCCAGTACAAATGATCGCAATACATGAAGTCCAACAGATGCGGCAGGTATCCATGCATAATAGACACACTGTTAATAATGTAATATACCTTCATCCCTTTTTTATCGAATTAAAACAAAAAAATAAGTTTAAAAAATGCATTGTGTGTGACAGTGTTAGACATATGATGTTCATCATGTTTCACTGTTGCAGTCATTACACTTGGGTTATCCTTCTGGCAGGCTACCCGCAGTCGGCCTGAATTCCAAAGTCCTGGTCCGGCGTCGGTTGCTGTCGCCTCTTCCCTGACGTCAGTGCGCCAGGGGTATAAAAGATGTAGCCCACGCCATTTTCTTCAGTCTTTCTTGCTGCGCGGTGTCCGAAGCAAAAGCAGTTTGCAAGTGTCGGTCGGCCGACTCCTGAGATTTTCGAATACGAATTTCAGAACCGAAGTCTTCATTAAAGCTAAGTACCGCGTTGGGGAAACTTTTTTTCTTGCTCCAGACCGATGTCAGAAAAAGTTAACAATTGTATTTCTTGTGGGAAGCAAATACCTCATAAGGATTTTCATTCTTACTGTATTCCTTGCCTAGACCCTGACCACAACGTTGCTAGCTGTCGGTTTTGTGCTAGATTTAACCAACGTACTATTAAGCATCGGTACGATTTTGCATTTCATTACTTTGGCCGAAGACTTAACTATATAATGCCATCGGAACAGCTGACGACTGGAGTTTACAAAAAACGCAAGGAAAAGGATAGGCATCCGAGGTCCAAAACCGACGACAAGGTCTCCGCTAGGCCAGTCGCTGCTTCTCAGTGAGGTGCTTTTGCAGCCCCTGACGCCCGCTACCTCAGAGCCACAGGCCGCTTCCGACTCCCACGTGGAGCTGACTAGGCCTCTGGATACTCAAGGTATTGGACATTTGGAAACTATTCCCTCAGATCGGTTCAGAGCCGCTGAGCAGGCATCGGCTTCTGAGGGTGTCTTCAGACCTGCACAGTCATATGTTAAGCCAACTTCAGCTTCAAAGGCAAAGACTAAAGCTGCTCTAAAGACAAAGAAACAAGTACAGCATTCTCCTACTCAGACTTCCATGCCTAAAAAACAGATGCTTAAAATGGCCGAAGACCTAATCACTTTGATCAGGGGTTCCCATCCCCCTCCAGATAAGAGGCCTAGGCAAGGGACAGAATATGAATCCTCAGATCAGGTTTCCATTTCCTCTGACTCCTCTTCTGATCAGGGATACTCCCTTCCTCCCTATGAGGATTCTGATGCTGAAGAGTCTACTCCTTCAGCCTCTCCTCCTGAGGATTATTCTTTTGGGGAAACCCTTCACACCATGAGGGAGCACTTCCACTGGGAGAGCCAAGATTACTCAGAATCTAAGAAAAGGCTTAGAGACTTTCTTTTACTACCTTAACACAGACCTCTTGCAATTCCACCTGTTCTGGACATATTAGATGATGTTTTCTCAGAGTCCAGACTATCTCCTGACTCTTTACCCCCTGCACTGGCTAAGCCAGACAGATACTACAGGGTTCCAGATGCCCACAAATTTCTATACAAAAACCCTGCTGCTGACCCAGAAACTATTTCTCAGGGTCCCAAAGGGGTCAACACTTCCACTGCAAAAAACCTGTCCCCTCTGATAGGGATTCCAGAGCTCTGGACAGATGGGGGAATAAAGTTTACACTTCTGCCACCTTGGCTGTAAGGGCTTTAAATTGTCAGTTTCATATGCTTAAATATCAGCAATACTTAATGTCACTATTAAAGCAGAAAATGTTGATAAATTCTGAAAGTGCAGATAACAAGGAAATGCAGGATTTATTGCATGCAGCTGAACAAGTGGGTTAACATACTTTGCAATGTGGTTTTGATTCACTGGAGGCCTCTTGCAGGGCTGCTGTTACGGATTCTGTTATTAGAAGGCATGCTTGGTTAAAGAAACAACATCTACCTGATCATGTTAAAGCAAAATTATTGGATGCTCCATTACAGCATGATACTTTGTTTGGTGTTAAGGCAGAAGAGGTGTTGAAGAAAATGGAGGATAAAGTGAAATCTATGCAGACAGTTAAGGATTTCTTACAGGTACAGCCACCCAGATTTAACAGGAACTGGCCTACAAAGAATTGGTCCTTTCCAGTTGCAGACAGGCCACAAAGAGGCAGATATAGACGACCTCGAGGCAGATCCCAGCCCCAAGGCTCATACAGACCTAAACAATGGGGTCCTCCTACCTCCAAAAGCAGAGAAGACAAATTACAGCCATACAGAAAACAGTCCCAATGACTTTCCTCTGCCAATGCCAAGCACTTATCTTTTGGCAGCCCCCTTAGGGAGAAAACTAGCACTTTTTTCAAAAAATTGGCATATCATCACCCAGGACAAATGGGTCTTGAATATAGTGTCCCAGGGCTACAGGTTCCATTTTCACACCCTGCCAAAGGCAAAAGGAATGCCAGACCTGCCAAAAAATTAATGGCAGAGGCACAAAAACAGGTTTCATCCCTCATGGACATGAGGGCCAATCAGCAAGTACCACAGCAAGAGCAGGGACAAGGATTTTACTCAAGACTATTCCTGGTACCCAGAAAGGACAAAGCCTGGAGACCAGTACTGGACCTGTCTACTCTAAACACTTTCCTGGACGTTCCAAAATTCAAAATGTTGACTCTGCAGCAGCTTCTGCCCATGCTGGGCAGGAAGGCTTGGCTTGTAACTTTGGACCTAAAAGAGGCATACTTGCATGTCCCAATCAGACAAGATTGCAGACGATACCTCAGATTCATAGCTGGATCAATGCACTACCAATTCTCTGCACTGCCCTTTCACTTATCTACTGTGCCCAGGGTCTTCACAAAATGCCTGGCACCAGTAATTGCGTTCTGCAGACAAAGGGGAATTCAAATATACCCTTACTTGGACGACTGCTTTATTCAAGCAGAGAACAAAGACATTCTACTGAAGCATCTGGCGTTTGTAAAAAGATTATTAATTTGCCTAGGGTACACGGTAAACGAAAAGAAATCAAAACTAGTACCCTCTCAAGAGATAATATTCCTGGGTGCAAGCTTAAATACAACTGCCCAGATGGCTTATCTCACACCAGACAAACAAAGGCAACTGACTTTTTACTTCAAAATGTTGGAAACAAAGACCCAGTTATCTGCAAGAAAAATTCTGCAGGCTTTGGGCTTCATGGCCTCCTGCATTCTACTAATTCCATATGCAAGACTGCATATGAGGAAACTACAATGGTACCTAAAAAGTGTTTGGAGTCAACATTGCCACAGTCTGGAAACATTAATTACCCTCATTCCCTGCCTACAACAGGAGTTTCGATGTTGGGCACAGGCCTGTCACCACAACACGGGGCAGCCATTCTCTCTACCCACGGCCAGGCAGACATTAACAACAGATGCATCAGACTATGCCTGGGGAGCACATGGCAGGGAAATGTACTCAGGGAACATGGCCAGCAAGCCAAATGCATCTTCATATCAATCAAAAAGAGATGCTAGCTGTTCAGAATGCCCTGACAACCTTCAAAGACTTACTTCATCCTTGACAGCTGTTGATAAAGACGGACAATACTACAGTCATGTGGTACATAAACAAACAGGGAGGCACACATTCCTACCCCCTCTGCAGACAAGCCATGACTTTGTGGAACACAGCATTGACTTATCAAGTACACCTGCAAGCACAATTCCTGCCAGGAAGGACAAATACTCTCGCAGACGAACTAAGCAGAAATCTCAAGGATCCTCACGAGTGGAAACTAGATCCACAAATCATCAACATGATAACAAGGAAATGGGGATGCCCAGACATAGATCTATTTGCCTCCCCACTAAACTGCCAACTACAGAGATTCTGCACAAGGACTTATCACAAACAAGCATGGAAATTGGATTCCCTATCATTCAGCTGGAAAACCTTTACAGTATATGCCTTTCCACCACTGCCTCTCCTTCCCAAGGTACTCCTAAAGGTCAGACAAGAGAAGCCAAAGATGATACTGATTGCCCCAGACTGGCCACACCAGCACTGGTACCCAATCCTAAAGAGCTTGCTTCAAGGTCCAGCCTGGACATTACCCCAAATTCCTCATTTGCTGACCCAACAAAATAATCAGATTCTGCACAGCCAACTCAAAACCCTAAATCTGGCTGCATGGATGATAATTTAACCTCTTAGAACACACCTCTCTCTAAAGCAGCTATGGTTGTTATTTTGGAGGCCAGGAGGCCCAGCACCAGAAAATCTTATACAGAAAAATGGAAGAGATTCTGTGCTTGGAACCAGGCACAAGGAATGGACATGCTTGTACCAAATATTCCTCAGATTTTACAATATTTAACTGAGATGCTGGACAAAGGCCTATCCTTCTCATCAATTAAGATCCACGCCTCTGCCATTTCAGCTCATTACAATACGGATCCACCTTTTTTTTCTCATCCACTACTAAGGCAGTACCTCAGAGGGGCAAAAAACATAAGACCTCCAAGGAGAGCTCCAACACTTGCATGGGACCTCAATTTTGTCTTGGAAAAGCTCACACTGCCTCCTTTTCAGCCAGCCAATACAGCTGACATAAAATACTTATCATGGAAAACAGCTCTGCTCCTAGCAATAACCTCAGCAAGAAGAGTCTCAGAATTACAGGCACTAATGGCTGTGGAACCTTTCATTATTTTTCATCCAGACAGGGTTTCTCTAAGGACAAACCCAACATTTATGCCTAAGGTAGTGTCCAGTGTGGCTCTTAACCAAACCATTCATTTGCCTACCTTTTATCAAAACCCACAGAATAAGGGGGAGAGACTTCTGCACTCTTTGGACATACACAGACAGCTACGCTTCTACTTGGACAAAACTAAGGCTTTCAGAAAGACTGAACAACTTTTAGTAGCATATGCTGCAGGATCACAAGGAAAAGCTATTTCATAGCAGACTATTTCAAAATGGACAGGCCATTGCATTCATTTCTGCTATTCACAACATGGCAAATCAGTGCCTAAGGGCATTAGACCACATTCAACCAGAGCAGCAGCCACTTCAGCTGCCTTCCTCAGAGGAGTACCAACCAAGGACATTTAGGAGGCTGCAACTTTGACTTCAGTGCACACTTTTACAAAGCAGTACCACTTACCTCTTTACTCTAAATCCAGAGCAGACTTTGCCACTGCAGTTCTGCAGGGCCTCATAGCCACTCCTAATTCCATTTAGGACCAGCCACCCAACTACAGCCTTGGGATTCAACCCACGTGTAATGACTGCAACAGTGAAACACGATGAACATAGTACAGTTGTGTACCTACCATAAATGTAGATGTTTGAGTGTATTCACTGTTGCAGTCCAGGTTACCCTCTCACCATCCCCCTTTTTTCATTGCTGGGACTTCTCTGTACTTCTCTATTCTATACAACCTATGTGGTGTATTTGCTTGTAGATGAAGATGTTGTTTATGTTAGTGCATGCTTTTTTATAAGCAGAATTTTTAGCTTTCCTTTTTGGGGACACCTGACATCTGGGGCAAGAAAAACTGAAGAAAATGGCGTTGGCTGCATCTTTTATACCCCTGGCGCACTGACGTCAGGGAAGAGGCGACAGCAACCGACGCCAGACCTAGACTTTGGAATTCAGGCCAACTGCGGGTGGCCTGCCAGCAGGATAACCCAAGTGTAATGACTGCAACAGTGAATACACTCAAACATCTACATTTATGGTAGGTACACAACTGTACTTTTTCCTTATTCACAGGTAAGTGTCATCATGTACTGCATTTTGATCATGCTTTTCCGGGTGCAGAAAATGAAACTTCATTTAGTGGCAAGCAAGTGCCTGTTCTTTGTCTCCCTACTATAAGGAGATGCCAATCACAAAAATAACAACTTGTTTGGAGTGGAAAGTGGTTAACTTTCAATACAGCTCTGTATGGAAAGTGTTATCAGATGCATATTTTAGTAAAGCATTTTAGTTAAACATTTTATGTATTTTGTTTTCTTTCAGCTGCAGTCAACATACTGAATGCCTTATAGAATATAGCCTTAACCTTGGTTTCATCCTCATGCAGGAAAATTTGCACTAACAATAAAACTGCACTCATACCAAAACAGAATAAATATATTTTAGGCATTTAGGCATTTTTACCTTATAAAAAGATACAGTAAGTAGCCGGAGTTCAGTTCCTTTCCGTAACCGCGTATCAAAGTCGCACACAGACACAGAATTACGTCACTAGGTCACCCACAGTCAAGCTTAAAGAAGCAAATGCAAACAAGGGCAGCAACATCGTGGACCACATATGATAAATTAAAACATTATTTTTTCCATTTAACATGTATTTTATACATTTTCTGTCCGGCAAATTAACTTGGAATAGTGTTCACCATACACAGAGGTGAAGAGCGGTTTGAGAGACTTAACTCTGTTTTACCACTTTGAACTTGATCTTTAAGTGGGATCCCTAGGGCTACTGCTGTCATAACTATGTTAAAGGTGACATTTTTAGCAGTTTGTGAAACATTGGAAGACTGTCACTGATATGCACATTTTATGGCAAAGCACTCCAGATGCTAGAGTAACTTTGCTAAATTCTTTCTCTACAGCAGCTAAGGTAAATGAAGGTCTTTGCAATTTGGAAGCTGTCCTAGCTTCTCTAAACATAAGCTGAATTTCTAATCAGAGAGCAATATCCTGTGATTTATTAGTTTGAAGATGAGGTTATTGAGTAAGAAATTAGCCCTAGCTGGCATCCACTTGGTTTTCAGCAGGGGAACACAATGACGTTGATGATTATGGTCCACGTGTATAAATCTTATACAGCAGATAGGAAAATGGGGTGAGTATAAGCAGCAGGTAGTTATTATTTACCATTACATTTTCTGCTTTTCCCAACATTCCAGGAAATTGGTAGTGCCAAGTATTTCTCTTAAATCAGCTAATACCCTGCTGCCCACAATGTCTTCTGAACACCCTAAGCATGCCAAATAAAACTGACCATGTCACTACAAGGTAAACAAAGCACAGAGCTAGAACTAAAAAATACAATGATTTTGGTGAAAAAAAAACATGACAAATGTATTCTGCATTTTTCTTCACATCAGAAAAATATTCTGTCAATCTGGATTACTACCTAACATAGCCTGAAGATACAGAACAGGCTGTCTGTCCTGTGTGTGCCAAAATGCAGTTCTAATACTGGAGATACTTCTGAATTTGTTTACTCAACAGCACCAGTTTCACGAAGAAGGGAGAATTCAACAGCTGGATATCAAACTTGCAGGAAATGTGGACAACATAGTTAAACAGAGACACAGACCCAGTCTGCTCAGCTGCGTTTTTGAAGAATATAAGAACATGGTCGTTTCAAGAGCATGAGAGTATTTTCATGTAAATAGGTTCATAGGTTCATATTAGGCTATCTGCCCTAGGGCATTTATAAGCCTAGCCAGAGTGTGTTTGGCTTTCGCCACCCATTTTAAATGAATTTTGCTATGCCCTTTTTCGAGGTTAGTATACTGTGCCTCTATCTAACAGTGACACAGAAGTGATACCCGGGGTAAACCTACGATCTCCCATCCACTCATCAAGATTCCTCTTGAAGAGAGTCAATGAGGGACTCTGCCTAACCTGGACTGGGATTTTATTGCAGAGTGAAGGGAGCCTCTGGGTAAATAAAACACCTCTGTCAGTCTCGAACCCGGGACCTTGTACACACTACACTGCATGAAGTACCACTAAGCCACGGTAAAATCCATCTTATCCCCAAAACAAACAGTGAGTTCTACAAGGGCAGCAGAGCATCACACTAAAGGCATGGCACCACCCACCTACAACCACTTCGGCTCTTCACTAGGCAAAGAAATTCTGTTCACTGTCATCTCAACTGAGAAGCAGTTTTCAGACATGGTTACGATGCCAATATATTTTGGCAGTGTAGCACTATGTAGTAGAATAACTCCCTCTAGGATAGGCAGCACCTTCTCAACCTCTTGGCACAAGAATTATGGACAAAGCCAAATGTAATGGGGTGGAAAAAGGATTACAATTAGGGACAGATTTCAAATATTGGACTTTTGAAGATAAAAAGTTGCTAAAATAATATGTTTTGCATTAGCATGCATTTTTCTGAAGAATATGAAGTCTGAAACCTCAAATGTCTATCATTATTTAGGGACTTCAATCCTCATGTATTTGCCAGAAAACCATAAACTGTATGAGGAACAGGCAAATAATAGGCTAAAATCTTGACATTCTTCGAAATTCTGGATGGTTGAGAGGTATGATAGGCAGTACTAGGAGATACTGGATTTTCCACGGGCTAAGACAATCTCCACTAGCTGAATCAGGCATAGTGCTAGATAATTCCAGGTATTCCTGTACACAAGGAACCATTTGTATGGCTATGGTATGCACAGCACAAATAAATTAATATGCAGATATTCTAAATAATGTATGGCATGTAGTGTTCCTGTAATGCTCATCTTGGTCTTCTATGCACTTCTGTTGAAAATCTGGACTGTACATGGCTAATACAGTAGATCACAACTAGTAAAACACTCACCAATCAATATAAAGTGAAATAGGGAGCATCAGAAAAATTACTGTTTTCTTATTTCCCCCTACATGCTTCAGCCCATACCTCGCAACTGTACAGATTTTCATAGAATGTCTAAATTTTTGCCTCATATTTTTGGTCTGTTTCTCATAAAATTGTGTTTTTCTGGTAAGTCATTAGTAAATTATTGAGGGTTGAAGTCAGACGATTAAGACAGACACTTGACTTTCAGACTTCATACCCTTCAGAAAATTCATACTAATGCAAAAACTGTTATTCTAACAACTTTCTAAGTTTTTAAGAGCAATATTTAAAAAGTACCCCTATTTTTGGGCCTTTGTCCCCCATTATTTATGGCTTTGTCCAGATTTCTTGCTCTAAGAGGTTGAGAGATATGCTTCAGACTCCCACTGCACAAGTTCTCAACATAGCTAACTATCCCAGTGCTATTATTGTTGCTGATTAGACAGTGTCATCCCCATATAAAGCCTGACAAAAAATACCCTCCCCTACACATGACACACATACAAACAAACAACCAATCCTTTACCACTACAAAAAGAAATTACTGAAGCAAAATGTGCAGTGAATCTTTTTTAAGTATGTACCCACCAGAAGTCCTCCCCGCGGCTGGGTAGCGTTCGAAAGACATGCGTGCGTAAATGGGCATGCCTTCGTTGAAGGTTGGGTGTCGAGCTAGCACCTTGGGGTTTCGTAAAAATCTACTGCCAATCATTAGCGGACCAGAGTTCTGCTGTGGCGACCCCTTACCGGGAAAAGCTGAAAAACAAACAACAACAACCCTCCAGAAGCTGACTCTGTCCTACAGCAGCACTCATCTATGCCCATTCAGTACTTGCTGTTCCTCCTCCTCCCTTTTCTCTATAAGCAAACATGACAAATCAAGCTTTTTTTCTCTGCTCACCAAAAAAACTGTTACATCAGCAGCATAGTACTCCCTTAGCACCAAGTACCTGGTCTCAAGTATCAGAAAATAAAGTGAATTAAGTGAGAAACATCCATGTTCAGCTGCAGACTGTAAATCGACAGCTGGCTTACCACTGCTGTTTGTGACTAAATCTCTGGATCAGATGCTGCCTTAGAAGTGGTGTGCAGACAAACTCATGCTTGCCTTTGTGACTCTCTTGTCAATGAGTCTTGTATGAAAACCACAGAACACACAGCTTCAAACTCCCTGTTAAGCAGGGATTTCAATTTTATCCCTCACACAACACATTTAGTTTATCTAAAGTCAACAGATTTGAAATCTCATCAGACTCTGCAGTAATATTTTTTCTCTTAAAAAGAAAAACTACTCCAGAGTATTACAAAGCCAAAAATTTAACTATAACAGGAATTGTAAATTGCATACATTATGGGCTAAAGTGACACACACAAAAAATATTTCAGCCTGTGCCTGTCTTTATGATAAGTAAATATAATTTCTGTATCAATCTACATAGAAAAACACTTCACTTGGCACTGACAAACCACAGAAATTTTCCAAAAGGAAGTGGTTACCCAGTGACAAAACCATAAACAAAAAACTGAGAAAAGGAGAAAAAACATGTTCATTTCTCTGACAGCAACAGAAACAAAGAATGGAAGAAACTATGGGTAACCCATATTATACACAGGCGATGGATGCATGCAGTATGTACATAAGTACCTGGCAAACTGACTCAGGAAGTCATTATCATAAAAACTTCTGCAAGACCTTATCACTGGAGACCACTGAAGAATAGCTTTCACAAAACAAGATTTTAGGCGAACTTCTCGCTGCATGAAAGAAATCCAGGCAAAAATGTCTCACCTGTTCGATCGACTCTGTGGCACACACGGATGAAGTTCTGACTTTAGCCTAAGTGACTGACTGAGTTTGATTAGCAGATTGGGCAACAGAACAGGACAGAGAAAGGTGGAAATGAACAGTGTGTATCAGCTTTCTCATTACAGGGTGGAGGGAGACGATTGCTCCTGTGTAAGCAGAGGCCTACAAAAACAACGGCTGAGGGCTAGGGATATGGTAGCCACCATAAGTATGTGTGAAGGAGCACCCCCATGTAGGGTATGACATAGGATGCTCCATGGAGATGTGAATACTTACACTACCCACCGGGAGCAGGGATAGAGCCATTAATAAAATATTCGCCTACTGCCAGGATGCCATCAAGGGCAGGCATTACCTCTATAGCTGCCTGAATGACTGCCACTCTAGTTGGCTCTCACCTTCACTTGAGATACCCAGGTTGGAGCACACATTTTCTAAGACTAATAGGGGGAGATCTAAAGGCTGTCAAGGCACACAGGGGGGAAAATGCAGATGCGCATGGAGACAAATACATATACACCAAAAGGAATCCACTTAAGTCACTGTCAAGCTAGACAATAAACATTCAAGATATTCCTTACAATGACTAACTTGTTCAGATAAGAGGAAATGGCATTCACTGTTAGCCAGTACTTCTGTAACTGATCCCTTCTGTAACTGATCTGTTTTCTTAGTGGCAAAAACGGTGGCCTTAAACTGAATTACAGAAGAAATGGACAACATTCCTTTGCACGGATAACTAAATTTTTGTTTGTTTGTTTGGTTTTTACACACCATTTTGAAACACCGTAAATTCTCAGTCTGTCTCTCCTGCCATCGCAAATACAGGGTGACTCACTAATTCTAAGGAGCACTCAACATTACAGGAATTGTTGCAGTTTGATTATTTTCTCCAGTAAAATGTACAATAAATAAATAAATGAACATAAAATGCATAAATGTGGCATTCAAGAAGACAAAAACAAACAAGGATTATGGATGAAGTCACTATAATAAGTAAACTGAGTTTGGGTCAAGGGTCATTATTTATTGACATTTGTTTACCGTGAAAATCCGACTGGGCATAGGTGTCCTTTTTCAGTGGAGGCCCAGGGAGAAAAACTCCAAGGTGTCATATTTAATGCAATCAGTTTTTATAATAAATCTTATAATGCAGTTTCAGTGAATACATAACATAATAGCCAATATAACATTGGTATTGACATTCAAAAACATTATATTTGTATTGTATTGAGACTTTACAGACAGAAGAGCTGTACATAAGAAGGTAGGAATAATTTAAGAAATACAACAGTGTGAGGTATTAGAGGGGATAAGCAAGTCTGAGGGTTAATAGAGAAGTAGTGTTGGAATAGTAATCTGGTTGTGATAATTCTAAGTACGTACAATAGTTTAAAAAGTACAATAAAGTGGGGTCTATGTTCAGCTAAAGAAAAATAAAAAAGTTGAACGGCTAAATTCCAAACTCAAAACAGCGAAAGGGACAATTATCGAACAACGACATCTGCAAAAAAATTTAATCAAATGGCCACAGTTGGCCAACAACCAGAAAGTAATGCAATGCATAAGGTAAGTGAAGGGAAACCTTTTAAATTTGCTCTATTCCCCACTGTAGTGCAATCTCCGTGTTGGTATCTATAGTTGGGATGGGATGGGAGGCGAAACCCCCCTTGGCTGGTTGTGTTTACAATGTTGGCTGACCTTCGCCATTCGATTAATTAATTATATTTTTGCAGATGTCGTTGTTCGATAATTGCTCCTTTTGCTGTTTTGATTTCAAAATATTGCCATTCTACTTTTTTTATTTTCCAGTCACCGAACATAGATCCAATAAAGTGAGTTATTAGAAGGGGATAAGCAGGTTAAGTGATTTAGTGCTTTAAAGGAAGATATAAGAAAGGCGATGAAGGGTGGTAGACAGCTATGTCCCAGATGAGGGACAAAGGAAGGAGACAGACAGGAAATCTTTTAGTTAATGGTTTGTAAAGCTGAAAGTGTGTGACAGACCTGCTTGATATAGAAATGTTACTCCAAGTTCTAGCTAGACTATTGAAATAGACATTGAACCCAACAGCCCTTTGTGGTCTGTAGATGGTAAACAGTTTATTATTTGAGAGAAGGGGGTAATTTGGAAGATAGCATAAAAGTAGTGGTCTAATTGCTGGGCAGGCGGGATGGGGTACGGAGGATTTTATGGGCTAAGGTGAACTGATTATAAGATAGGTGGTGAGGGAGCTCGAGCTAATTACGTGTTTTTAGTGCTAAACAGTGGTGGGTACAGTAAGGTTTGTTGCAAGTGAATTGGGCAAATTTCTTATAACACTGTTCAAGTTTAGAACTAAGTGGAGCTTGCAGGCTGGTCATGATGGGAGTGCCATACAGGAGAGAGGGTAAGAGCTGTAAACGGTAGCTAGAGTTATCTTGGTAGAGTCTGTAAGGAATTTCTTTACTCTACGTGGGGAGGGGCTAGTTTCTGATGAGTTTCCTTGATGATGTTGTGGATATGTAAAATGAACTTAAGTCATGCCTAGTAGTTTTGCATGTGGGGTAACTACAATCATGGTATTATTTAAGGAAGAAATTTTAAAGTTGTTTTTTTTCATGGAAATATGATCCTGGAAAAAGAGAAGCAATTTAGTTTTTTGGGGGATTTAGTATCCATCAAATAAAGTAATTTGAAAGTTGTGTTAAACAGGCAAGCATATATATAACAAGTGTTGGGGGTTTCACTTTACATGTTCAAGTACAAAAAAAAGTACTGCTTTAATGGCTTTGGATATCCCACACTGGCATGCATATAGTGCAGAAGTAGATGAAGCTGAAATAAAACAGTCAGATCCAACCCTGCACCATGATTAACTTCTTCTTTTGGCTTTTCCCAGTTAGGGGTCGCCACAGCGGATCACCAGTCCGCTCATGATTGGCAGTGGAGTTTTACGGTGCCAAGGTGCCAGCCTGGTGCCCAACCTTCTACAGAAGGCACATGCACTCACACCTAGGGCCAATTTGGAGTGTCCAATCCACCTACAGCATGTCTTTGGGATGTGGGAGGAAACCGGAGTACCCAGAGAAAACCTACGCGACCACAGGGAGGACATGCAGACTCCACACAGAAGGCACCCCAGCCGAGAATCAAACCAGAGAACCTCTTGCTGTGAGGTGGCAATGCTAACCGCTGCACCACAGCGGCTGCCCCCTGCACCATGATTAACTAAGGAAACAAAATAACTAATGTTAGAACATGACAAAGCATGGAAAGAAAGCTGTAAACATAAGACTCAAAACATAATACAGGTATTAAGACACATAAGAATTAAAACAACTAAAGTCAGAATGTGACAAAGCATTGAAAAATGTAAACACAAGACTTAACTACTTCATACAGATGTTAAGACACCTAAGGTTTCCATACCAAACTAGATAAACAAACCTACTATAATAACCTTAAACACAAACAAAAAAAAATAAACTTTTCTAGTCAGCCTTAAATAGGTCACTATACCTCGCCAAAATACCACCCCCTTCCCCACCAACCAGTAACTGCACTAAATTAATCTCCTCTCAGTTCCAACAACTACTTAATATAGACCATACTGCCCTTAGGTAACACTGACTCTGCCACTTCTGTCTCTCTAATATCTCCCATCACTTCAACCTCACCCCCATACCTACCGCTACTATAAAAAAGCTTTGCTTAAATTGAAACCTACCACCTTGGCTGCTGACAAAGTCCCATCAGAATACCTAAAAATAGCTGCTGATGCCATTGCTTTTCTCATCTCTATGCTGGTAAATAGGTCCATATCTGAACAATATGTTCCTGCCATTTGGAAACATTCCTGCAACATTCCATTTCACAAAGCAGGTACATCAACTGACTTTAACAATCATAGACCCATAGCTATCCTCTCCCCCACTTTTAAAAATCTTTGAAGACTGTATCCACACACAACAGTTCAGCTCCAACAACAAAGCATGGTTTCGGACTCCATCACAGTACAATCACTGCCTTACTGCATTTTACTATCACTATAAGTCAGCTTATTAATACTGGCAAATTTGTGCCAGCAATATTTTTAGACTTATATAAAGCATTCAACATAGTATCACAACAGCATTTACTCTCTGAACTTGCTTCCATCCGACTTTCGCAATGCTCTCATAGATGGTTCCTTGGTTATCTGTCTGAAAGAAAACAATCAGTTAAATGGCACCAGGATTATTCTCCATGTTATCCTATAGTATCAGCATAGGAGTCCTACAAGGCTCAATGCATAGGTCACTCATCTTTAACATCTTTATAAATAAACTCCATACTGCCACACAACATGTAAGCATTGTCCAACAATAACTGCTGTGTGTTATAACTTTCATCAAACTCCAGGAATTTACCCAAAAAAGAAGTTATGTACTTACCCTAACGTTCCATCTGTGTTATCCATTTTCATTCTTCCTCAACTGATTGGTTTGGATCTGACAGTCGGATCCGACTCAGCCGTTACACTAGCTCATGACCTCCAACAAACTCTTGAGCTCCTTTCCCACCCATAACGCACTATGTCTAAAGCCTCTCAGATCTTATTTACAGCTTGAGAGAAAGAAACTATAAAAGAAGTGCCCATAACTGGAGTTCAAAAAAGGGACATATGGTGTCCCTAAGAATCTCATTCCTCCATAAGTCATTTGTGAGAAATGGAGGGGATGGACGGTGGGCAGGTAAAGAAGAATGAAAATGGACAACACAGATGTAATGTTATGGTAAGTACATAACTTCTTTATCTGATGTCAACTTTTTTCATTCCTCAGTGGATGGGACAGAGTCCCCAGCTACCTGAATTCCTGGGTGGACTCTAAGGAAGATATTTCTGAGTATGGTTGAGCAAAACGCTGGTCTTCCCCTTCAGACCAGATCTAGTTTGCAAAGAGTGTTTAAAGGTATGAGGATTTGACCAAGTTGCAGCCACACATATATCATCCATGGATGCTCTAGACTGCAATACAGTGGAAGTAGTCATAGATCTGGTTGAATGAGCTTTTAGTGGTTTTGAGATTCAATTTGCGGTAGACAAATGAAATTTGTTATTCAACATTTGTTTACTGAGAAAGTCCAACTTGGAACGAGACAATTTTCATTGGAGGCCTGGGGAGAAATACTCCTGACGCATGTCTTTGTAACGTGGGAGGAAACCGGAGCACCTAGAGGAAACCCACATGAACCCAGGGAGAACATGCAGACTCCACACAGAAGGCACTCCAGCTGAGAATAGAATCGGAGAGCCTCTTGTTGTGAGGTGACAATGCAAAAAGCTGTACCACCGCACCATCCGCTCTTTCAACCACCTTGACAGAGTTACCTTTGCAACTGATTCACCCAACTTGTTACACATAAAGGAAACAAACAGCTGATCTGTTTTATTAACTTTTGTTAGGTGAAGGTACAAATGCAATTGTCTGTGAACATCCAGTAAATGCAGCTTATATTCTCCTTTATTTGTAAAGTTTAGGAAGTAGACTGTCAGGTTAATGGCTTGGTTAATGTTGGATTCTGAAGGAAGCACTGATATGTAAGATGACCCTATCTTTATGAAAAAACAAATATGGGGGATTAGAAGATACTGCTTGAAGTTCTGAAATTCTTCTAGAAGATGTAATTGCAACTAAAAAGACGGTTTTCCAGGTCAAAAATTTTAAATCACTTTTCGTTTCAGGTTCAAAGGGAGAATATGTTAAGGCTTGCAGTGCCAAATTTAAATCCCATGGTGGTATGAGATCTTTATAAGGAGGTCTAAGTAGAAGAGTACCTTTCAAAAAAGCTTTACCCAGTTTAGAGGAAGCCAAGGAAGAATTCTGAAGTCCCACATGAAAGTTAGAGATGGCTGTGAGTTGAACTTTAATAGTCTATGAACTAGCACCCTCATTAAACAAACTCACTAAAAATTCAAGAACAGAATGAATTACAGCTGAGAAGGGGTCTACCTTATTCTGCTCTGCCCAATAAACAAATCTTCTCAATTTAATCCTGCAGAGTTTCCTCATAGAAGGTTTATGGAAAGATAACAGGATAGAACGCACAGGCAAAGAGAGCATAGGTTGCCTGGCTATTAATGAAATTAGAGAAACCATGCAGTCAGTTTCAGATTTGAGATGTCTAGGTGAACCATGCCTGTCGGGTGAGAGAGAAGGTCTAGAGTTGGAACCAGAATCCAAGGTGGGTACAGAAGATGAGGCTAAAGAAGGGGAACCAAATCTGTCAAGGCCAGTAAGGTGCAATGAGGATGACTTTGCTCTTCAACTGAGCTGCTTTCTGAAGAAATTTAGGGATTAGGAAAGTTGGAGGATAAGATAAAGATGACTGGAGGGCCAATCGTGGAGTAGAGCTTTCCTCGATGACTCTCCCAGTGGTCAGATAAGGGCAAAGAAGCTGCAGCTCCTATTGTTTACGTGAGATGCAAAAGAATTGCAGCAAGGCTGGCCACTGACTGAAAATCATGTCCGCCACTTTGTTGTTGAGAGACCACTCATGAGGCAGTAAGATGGACCTGCTCAGTTTGTTTGCTGTCACACTGGACTTACCTGGAATATGAGTTGCAATTAGAAAGAGGTTGGAAGATATCGCGCATTGCCACACCCTTAGGCCTTCTCGTCACAGAGGATAAGATCTAGTTTCCCCTTGAATGTTTATGTACCAAACTACTGACATGTTGTCTGTTTGGATTGCAATTGTCTTGAGAGGGAGAGAGTTTTGGAATGCTTGCCAAAAGCACTGCTCTCATTTTTAGAACATTTATATGCAAGTTGCCCTCCTCAGGGGACCAAGTGCATTTGGACTTTCTTTCCCAGAAAATGCTCCACCATGGCCGGCCTTAGGCATAGGCGAACTAGGCGACCGCCTAGGGTGCCGTAAAGGCCAGCCTGTTAAAGGGCGCAGTTTTTATTTATTTGTGCATTTATTTTTTAAGAAAGCGTGCGCTCTTCTCTGCACCCTGTTCAAGTGTAAAGCGCCATAAAGGACAGCCTCTTACAGGGCGCGGTTTTGTGCATTTATTTTAATTAAGAAAGTGTTGCTGCTGACATCATCACATGTGGTGGGGTGGTGGGGGCATGCGTGCGTCGTGACGTCTCCTTCGTGAGGCTGACTGTCTTACCAGAATGCTACTGCATGGGTAATAGTATAAAGATAATGATATCTTGTATTAGAAAGATCCTGGAAAATTGGGCATTAGTTTTTATAATAAACATTGATCTACTCTGACGAGTGGGACTGAAGGACTGTAAGAATTTATGGAACAGCTTACTGCAGATAGATATTAATGACTTAGAGGTGTTACGTTTTAGAATTGTTTACCTGTTAACACTTTAGTACCCCTAAAGTAGGCAGCCCTAGGCATTCCTCATAAACGTATGTCTATTTCCTAGGATGTTATACCAGGTAGGCGTCACACTTTGTGGTAGTCAGGAATGCAAATTTTGAGAACAGTGTCAGACGCTACATATCTGGCAACTTATCAAACAGTTTATTCTGCTTAAGCAGTAAAACTTTGACAGGAGCAAAGCATGTACATATTTGACTCCCTTGAACTTGTAACACTATGGTACAGCATGACACTACAAAAAACTTTTCTTTCAGAAATATGCTGGGAAGCTGTGCCCGGACTTTTCCAGTAAAAAGTACACCTCATACGGCCAATGCAGGATATGTTACTGACTTGATTGTGTTACTGAAGGAATAGAGCATTATGATTGAATTGCTGATTGTAATATATATCATGTGTTCGAAACAAGAATGCCAAGAAATTTTCGAGAGCTTAGCTCCCAACAGTTGAATCTTGGCATCCATATCAAGAACACATAACATTTTTCTGCAGTTAAGAGATCTTAACATAATTCTTTGTTATGCATGGAGATTTATCTGCTCCATGTACTACTAGTTTGTGAAAAGTAAGATAAAAAAGCAAAACAAAAAAAAAAACACTATGTTCTGATGGTTTTGAAAGCTGGTAAAGCAGTGGGGGAGTGGCCGACACCCTTATGTTTTCCCTGTCTAAGGGAAGCAGTTTAATTCAAACTGTTGTGTGCACTTTAGCAGACACCAGGCAGAATAAGAGTTGAAACTAAACCAGTCATGCCCTACTGATGTTTTCTGGTCAGCTCTATCTGCTTTAGTACAGATTCATTGTTAACAATGAGTAGCAGGGGGCTTAACAATTAGTGTTGTTAAGGTCAAGTCTTACACTAGAGTAGTGCTGAATCAGGATGTAATTTAGCAGGTTTTGAGTATAATAATGGTTTTCCATGCACTACATATGTGTTAAGGACACAGGTGCATGCTTCATAGGATTATTTTCTGGATGGCATTTTGTGGTGCAGTTCATGAACAGCTTTTTGCAAACTAGTTCCAGTGGATTTAACTGAAAATTATGCCAAGTTAGGAAGAGAACCTATGTGGTAACAGCTCAAGGCAGTCAAATACCTACCCATTTTTCATGACTGAACACCTATAGTTTTAACCAAAGAAGATACTAGCTGCCTTGCCGGCACTAGCCAGCTGTGCTCCCATGATTTACATCCTCTCACCACCAAAGAGAATTCCTGCCTTATAACATCTTGATTCACTGTAAGTGCACTTTTGCCTCTATAGTGACAGCATTCAGCCTATCTGCTTGTCCAGTCCAGCAGAGATGTCCAGTCCTGGGTCCACAGCTTCTAACTGCCTGAAAATGCCACATTGTATACCACTTCCAAAGGAATGGCACTTCAACTGCAAATCATCATCCATTTTCTGGTTTAATCTACCTATGTTACCTTTGGCTGCCACATCCAGCCTCTCCCACATATTCTAAAGGTATGATGTTCTTTTTACTCATATATCCCACCCACAGCAGTTCTCCAGTAGTCTCCTTCTTCCAGCTTTACCTATTTCCTATTCCCTCACTGGGAAACTTTATCCTGTTTACCATCCCTCTCAACTGTCCAGATTTTCACAGAATGCCTGGATTTTTGCCTCATATTTTTGGTCTGTTCAAATCACTGAGGATTGAAGTCACTAAATAATGACATACATTTGAGTTTCAGACTTTATAACCTTTAGAAAATGGACATAACACAAATCCTGTTATTTTAGCAACCTTTCTAAGTTAATAAGAACAATATTTAAAGTATGTCCCAATTTTTGGGCCTCTGTACCCACATTATTTTAGGATTTGTCCAGGTTTCTTCCAGTACAAGGTTGAGAGGTATGCTGTTTACTCCACTAACATGTGTTTAACAATGTCTTAAGCCAGTCAGCTGACATGTTGCTAGTACTGCAATACGTTGATGCTTTCCTGATCTCTCTTAGTAATAATGACACTTTTTTTCTTAGTATCAGTCTGTAACAGGGCAAACTAACTTCATGCCTGGACTACTGAAAAGAAAGTGTCCATTTTACTGCTGAAACTGGCACCAGCACCAATATTGCTATACTGTCCCTACTTCTATACTATAATTATTTTTAGGAAAGCCTGCTCTTGGATGGGAATCATGATAGTGAGTGCTTACTGTACTAAAGTCTTCCACCCCTTCCCAAATAATCTCTGTCATAATCTGGGCTATGTGGATGCTGGTCATCAGCCATAGTTCTGTTGCATATCCTGCATTACATGTGGTAGTCTGATCATTTCTTCCAAGATCCTGGGGGAATTTGTCTGTGCCTCTATGAAGCTCTGTATATATGTGCAGATGCTGGCATGCTGACATCAGAGGGAGGGCAGTAAGCATACCTTTTCTGAGAATCTCTACTGACAACCTTGTGTGGTAGTTCACCCCTGTGAAGGCTAGAGGAGCCAAGTCTTCAGCTGGAGTAACCACACTACCTTGGTCAACCATGTCCCCATCAACCTGTCCAGTCTCAGATTGGTCAGTGGCATTGATATACCTAGGCATAATGACCATGTCCATATTGTGAAGAGGGGATGTGGGAGCCACAATCTCCATGTCAGACATAGCCTCTATAGCCTCTGCAACCCCAGACTAATACTGTTAATCATTGCCTTCCTCATCAGGGCCTACTGATCCTCTAACATCAGTTGGAAGGGGAAAGTTCAACTGTGCTGCTACCAACTACACCTGTGAATACACCAAGAAAATAGGCCCAACTGTGAATAATCTTAGAGAGTAATACATATAATAGCAAAAACATTTGCCAGTACCATGTTTAGGTAGTTATTGTACCTTAATGACAGATGTCCCTAAACACAAATGGCAGCTGATAGACATATTGTAAGCATACAAAACAAGACAACTTAACAGAAATCGTAAAGTAACTCATTTATATACTTGAATGGTATTCCTGAATCATCACTAAAGGGAAATCCCTGATTGTTCCCCACCACTTCCCCAACACCCAGCATTGCACTGTGGTACTCTTGTGAGCTGCCTAGATTCCTTACTGTTGTCAGTAGCTCTTCCATCTTAGTGAGTGGTGATTTGGTAGAAGGCCCATCCCCCATGGCCCTTTGCTCCCATGTCACAGCCTTCACTTTGTTAGTAGCCTTTTTAATCATATCTCTGGCCCTACGTCTAACACTCATGTAGTCATTGTCCTGGCCACCCACAGTATTAACATCACTGACAACCTAATGTCAGACACAGATAGCAAATGACTTTTCTACTAAATGAGGATCTAGGAGCTATGCCACATGGAAATGGAGGGCCTGTACTATGACCTCACTGTCAGCATCTGAGAATGGAGTTTGTATAGCGATGACCCCTTTTTTTCAATTTTGGAGCCATATCCATATTGTGATAGGAAAAAATAAAATTATATCAGAACAAACTACACACCTGGGGGAGCTGTTTACAGGCTGACGTACTTATAGTGAGGGAATATTCGTTATGCAGAAATCGGGTATCATTGTACAAATCATTTCTGAAAATATCAGTGCAAGCTCTGTAATATCCCCATATGCATCCCTGCAAAAGGATAAAGCTTATGACTACAGAAATGGAAAAATGTATTTCATGTACATGGAAGAATAAATAGTACTACTAGGAATTTAGAACAGCATAAACATAGAACATTTGCTTAATTAACAATTTAACGCACACAGGCTTTTACAATTCAGGCATGTCTGAACATCCTAAGGATTTTGACTGACCCACATGAAATAGAAGTAAGAGGTAACTGCAATAACAACAGTTTTGATAGTTAATTTCAAAAACACACAACTTTGACAGGTTAGACAGCAGTCTTTGCAAATAGGCTATCAATATACAGCTGTGATGCAATAGTTTTAGTAATTTCCTATTGCAATATTACCAGTTTACCAATTTTTTTAATGTAATATAGATTAACGCAAGGGCAACAGACACTGAATTTGTAGATGAAACATTGAGGTGTAAAGTTGTTTGCCATTAGCAACCTCTTCATTCCTCTTCATTAGTTACAGATGTCTTTTAATATGGAATTATTCCAATGATTTTACTTCTGTAGAAATTGTGTATCGAGTGATATTGGTGGATTGTCATGACAGAAGTCTGGGTTGCCTTTTATGGTTGAACTTTTCTGAAATGGGTAATTTTTGTCATTGGTTTATACTTTGTTTCATTGCTTATTAAAATGTTTAAAACTACAAATTTTAAAATGCATTCTAATAAGTGGTGCTGTATTATACAAGGAATATAATTTAATACAATCAGGAAGGTGAATAAAAGAACAAATTCATGTATGCACTGCCCTAAAATGTGTGCAAGGAGTCTATTTTGAAAACGACTCAAAAGTAAACCTAACCCTCCACTGGCCAGATGCATTTTCTATGAGTGTTGGTTTTCATGCCCTTTCAATGACAGAGATGTTTACTGCATATGTTAAGTCTATCTCTGTGCTGTTCTAGTTTAAGCTACTGTACACAGGGAGAGAGGTTGCTATTCTACTTTCACTGAGCTGTAAGGCTTACTCGTCTACCCAAAGTAAATTAAACTGTTTAGATTAACTTAAGCATCCCTTTGAAAGAAGGCACATGGGCTTGTATTTAATGAGGACATGACTTTTACAGTAAAATGTGTGAAGCAGCAACAGATAAAGCAGGCTTATTAAAAAAAATTCCACTTCAATTGCAGTTTAACAATATTACAAGCTATCTTTTCTTCCTGTTCATTTAAATAATTGAAGGAAATGACTGGAGTGGCTTTCTTGGGAAGTGACCTTCATGTGGGTGTGGCTTATAGGGGTGTTTCAGGAGTATGGTGTCGGTGGGGCTTAAGAGGCACTGGTCTGGGTGGGGCTTAAGGGGCGCTGGAGTACTACTTCGCCTAGGGCACCATTTCAGCTAAGGCTGGCCCTGGCTCCACCCACCCAATTTGGGAAGTGTCCATGGTCTCTACGGCCTTGGGCTGAGAGAGAATGAAAGGGCGACCTTGCAACAGTTGTGACTACATCCACCAGGAAAGATACCATTTGCACACCTGAGTTATTCTTATATTTGTTGACATGGGTTGAGAGAGAATTGTTCATTGTATTAGCAGCACCCATTGCAAAAGGCTCATGTGATATCTTGCTAAAGGGACAAAATTATTGCTGCTGACACTGATCTCAAGGCTTGCAGAATCAATCAAGCTGAAATTCTGGTACTGCAAGTTATTTTCCTGACCTGATTTTGTATTATTTGTACTCTGGAAACAGGAAGAGATGCCACCATAGATACTGTGTTCTACATTGCTCCTATTAATTCCAAAGTCTGAGTTGGTTGTAAGTGTGACTTGTAACTGATGGTTATTTCAAGATTTGAAGACGTCTGTAAAACATGTTCTCGTGCTTGTATCAGTTGGGTTTCTATCAGATAGTCGCACTTCTGCAAGTCTGAACCTCATATGGTCGAGACCATAAGTTCGAATTTGCAGAAGTTCGAGCATTTCAACGGAAATCTCCGTAAGGGGAGTTTTCGATTTGTTCAATGGGGTTTCGATCTCAGAGTTCATATATTTAAGTAGCGGGGGTGTGGGGCATGCAGGGAGGGGCATGTCCCCCGTGCTTACAACAATTTATTTTGTTTTATTTTCTTCTTTTTATTTTTTATTCATAGTCAAAATTTTTTAACTTCGAACAGGATGGTTCGAACATTCCGTGTTCGAAGTTATTAAACTTCGACTATGTAATATAGACCTGTATCAGTTGATGCCTGGTCGGAGCAATAATGAGCCAGTCATCCAAGTATGGAAACAAGTAGAATCCCTGCAGTCTCAAGTGAGCTGCTACTACTGCTATACACTTGTTGAACAACCTGGGGGATGTGGTGAGGCCAAAGAGTAGTGCTCTGAGTTGGTAATGACTGGCTCCCAGCCAGAAGAGTAAGTACATTCTGGATCATCTGTTCATTTTTATGTGATAGTATGTGTCCTGAATGTCTATTGAGCTCATCCAGTTGTCCTTGCTCAAAAATGGCAGAATGGACTGAACTGTGACCATTCAGAACTTGGTTTGTCGAACTGATTTATTCAACACACTGAAGTCTAAAACTGGTCTCTGGGCCCCTGTCTTCTTTGGCACTAAAAAGAATCTTGAGTAAGTTCCAGATTATACTTGGTCTGGAGGGACCTGATGGATGACTCTTTTTTTTTTTCTTGCAGCTTTTGGATTTTTACTGTTGCTGCTTCCCTTGGACTGGGTGGAACATCAGGGATTCTTCTGGGTGATGGAGGTGGAAGTGAAAAGGGAATAATACCTCTTGAAATAATTCTCTTCACCCAAGTGTCTTTTGTTATGTTTAAACAGGCTTCCTGGTACAGAGATATGCAACCCCTGACTGCCTCCAGAGGAAGGAAATTTGATCTCTGTTCAGAAGCACTGAAAGGATCTGTCAGAAAAATGGATCTCTAGACCCTCAGTTTTGTGGGCCTCCTCTGCCACCGGGCTGTCTTCTGCCATTATCACCCCCCCTGCCTCAGTGGAAACTACCTCCATGTGTGTCCTGGAAAGGACCCTGAGACTTTCTGAATCACATTTTTTGACCTCCTTGTTGATTCCTGGAAAAGATTTATTGAGGGGTCGAAAAATACATGCCCACTGCAGAAAGGGTCTTTCCGTCTTTCTCACACCTGGTGAGTGTGCTTTTTACTGTGGGGCCAAATAAGGAAGAGCCATCACACTGATGAACAGTGACTTGAAGGGCTCCATAAAATCACATAGGCGCATCCAGGCATGCCTCCTGATGGAAATACCTGAACCTGTTGCCCTTGAGGTGCCTTCTGCAGCATGCGAGATGACCTCATGGTGGAATCTGCAATGAACTGAAGAGTAGCCAACTGCAAGGGCACAGAAGTTTGAGCCCCAGCAGTAGTGGCCCCTAAAATGGAGTTTGAAAGTTCCTTAATAAAGTCACTTTGCAGTCTCATGAGGTGTGCCATGTAGTACAGTGACTGGAGAGTAAAAGCCGCTGAAGCATAAACTCACTTCCCAAATCTGTCCAGTGCCCTAAGTTCTCTGTCAGGGGGAGGGACAGTGGAACTCTGTTCCGTGAGTTCCTTATTTGTAACTGCCATCACAACTACTGTATCAACTGGCAACTCTTTACTCCAATGTTCTCTTCATACCGGTGGAGCCAGAATCCTGTCTGATCTCTTAGGGTTTGGCTCAACTGTATCAGGCTCCATCCATACCTGCTTAGAAACCAAATCAATACGTTCATCAGCGGGCAGAGTAACCCAAGGGGTAGACAGGCCAGTCCTGAAAGCTTCCAAAAATACTGACTCCTCAGGAGTTGAGTTTTGGGCAGATCAACCATCCTCCTGTTTAAGGATCTCAAGGATGTCTCCAAATGAGATGTCATTGGGTGGTGATTTGAGAGATCCTTCTCCCTCATCAAAGTCAGTATCCTCTGTGATGGACTCCTGGGGAGATTACAAGTGCCTTCTTTTGCACGTTCTCTTCCTAGGGATTTCTTCAGTGAGATAATCTGGAGAAGTATCAGAAGAGATGACAATACCTTGCTGTGTGCTCTGAAAGCTTTGGGCTGACTGTTCCCATGGAGTAAAATGGTGAGGATCACAGTGCAAAGTCAGCTGAGATTTCAAGAGTGGATCTGAGGCAGAAGAATCTGTCTGACCTGCCGGAGCAGAGAAAACCCTCTTTATGACCTCAAAAGCAGACCGCGCAGGACAGAAGGAAATCAACAGAGCTGAGAAAGCAAGTTTCTGGCCTGCCACTTCCCACCACTCTGACAGCTGTCCCCCTGAGGCAGAAGCTGGAGCCAAGCTGTCGACTGTCAAAGCTCTGAGAGGAAGACATGGCTCTGAAAACCTCAGAGTCGATCCTATCTCATCTGATCTCACCTGGAAGCTTCAGCTCTGACAGTCATCCAGATCGAAAGATGCCGGTGCACTCAGAGTAACAGTCAGATCCGAAGACAATGCTTGCCTCTGATCTGACCCAAAAGGTCCCAGAATGCTCAAATCTGAGGACTCTAACACCACAGGTTGGGTCAGAGAAAGAGATATTATCAATGGAGTAGTAGATGGACAGTGTTCCTGATCCGAAGGGGTAGGAACCGTGAGAACTCCCTTCTGAATTTGCTCAGTAAAGAATCTTCTCATCATCCTTTCCACATCTGCCTCCATGAGACTTCTGGAGGAATGGGAGGACACCACCAAAATAGACTTAGAGTGCACTCCAAATATGGGGAAGGCACCCTGGAAGGGACAGGATCCACTCTGGGTGAATATGCAGTACAACGGACTTCGGATCTGTAGTACATTCTCTTAGATCGGAGGTAGGACTAGCAACATATCTGTCTGGATCTGAAGATGGTCGGAAACCACGAGACATTGGATACGATTTTGACTTCTTTTTCCTTGGCTCCCATGAAGTAGATGCAGTGGAGTCTGAAGAGTTGGACCTTTTCGAAGGGTCCTTGGTTTTACTCTTAGAAGACTGAACTCTAGAAATGGCTTGAGAAAAAGGAGTTGATAAAAGCCCCTTTAAAATTAATTTACTTCGTATATCCATTTAAACTCTGGGGTTGAACCCACTACAAATGTCGTAATCTTGGTCGAGATGTTCAGATCCTAAACAGTAAACACACAAAGTGTGGGCATCCGAAAAAGGCATCTTGTGCCCACATTTCTCACATTTTTGGAATCCTTTATCAGACATTGTAAATATCCCCAACCAGATATCAAACAATACTCAAAAATTCTACTCTGAAAAATTCAGACAGTGACTAACTACCACTATTGATGGGAAAAAACTGTGAAAATAAGCTAACAGAGATTTCTTTTTTAAATGTGAATGTTTAACTATAAAAGAAAGAATGAAAAGGAAAGAAAGAAGGTAGGAATGTTAGCAAAGACTACACTATCAAGTGTAAAAGGTGTAGAAAAGTGTCAGAAAGTGAGAAAACTAGTCAAGAAACAGAATAAATCTTTTTGAGAAAGCAGTATTTATCAAGAAATAACTGTTTAAAGAGTAAGGTTTGTAAAATGTTACTTATCTCTATCAAGTAGCTCGACAGGAAGGCGACCATGTCTAGACACAAAAGCATCAAACAAGATCTGAGGAACTTTAGACATAGTACATTATGGATTGGAAAAGAGCTCGAGAGTTTGTCAGAGGCCACAAGCCAGTGCAACCCATCCGTTGAGGAATGAATGAAAATTGACAACATCAGATCTTTTTTACCTCCGCAGAAACTTGACTAAAAAACACGTACCTGCTCCTTAACCACAACAAAACAAAATTAATGCTCTTCACCTTGAAACAATATAACAGCCAGAATCAATCATTCCTAATTACATCAGCAAACAACTCTAACAGAAATAGTTACACACAGTAAACTCACAGAAGTTGTCATTGATGAAAATCTCAGATTTGACTACCATACCATTTTTTCCCTCCCTCCCACCCATTTAAGTTGTCTTGTTAAATACCACTGTCTTTCTAGTTGCCCGCCTCTTATGTTAATCTGACCATATATCTCATTTCTCTCTACTTTCACTGGCTTATGTGAGTAATCACAAAACCATCACTTTTGAAATCCCACCCCTTCAATTATTTAAATTTATTGGCCATCCTACAGTATTTCATAGTACCAAAATACAAAAGTAACCACCCCTTTCAGTCCATCTTGCTGTTTTAAAAATAGTAACTCTCCACTAAACCTTAACTTTTAAACAGGTAAAACTCAAGTTACCTACTTTCATATCTAACTTCTCTAGTGCACACTGCAGAGTGCATTCTTTTCAATCTTACCTTTAAGCATCCCTGTTACTAGCACTTTCTCTAATACCTAAAAGATCATCTCTACTTGACTCCAAGTAGACTTTTCTCTATCTGTTAAACCTAGCACTTGCTCCTACAGTACTTATTACCTTGATACGGCACTCTTATAGATAGCACCCCAAAAGGCAAACCCCATTTCTCGGTCACCCACGTCCCCGGAATCTCTTTTAAAGTTTTTGTCTAGTCCTTCTAGCATGTCGAGGGATCAGTTGCTAGTGTCCTCTCCTGCTCAGCTGGTGAACCTGGGAATATTGAGGCAATGTTACAATTGCCTCATGTACACAGACAACCCTCTCCTCCTCCCACAAAACACAAATACATGCGAGAGATGCAACTATATGGCCAAACTGGAGGCTGAGCTCTCTCAACATAGGACTGGCAAGACCAGTCAGGAGGAGAAGGTTACCACACACACTATAGACCCAGTCTCACATAGTACCATCACAACCTCAAATCATACACATAAACACACAAAGACATACTCGGCTCTGATCAAAAATCTACCAAAACAGCAGAGGCCACCAAAGCAGACACCCAAACAACCACCACCTCAGAACACAACACCTGCAACACATAGACCTCACAGTCAGAGTGTCAAACAGTCACAGCCCTTAAGGCCAAACACAATGCCAGACACACTAGTCATTGGTGACTCCATAGTCAGACACACTGACGTCCCGCTCACCAGACTGAGTAAGGAGAAGGTCACAGTAAGCTGCCTGTCGGGCTAGAATCCGCCACATAACGCAAGCACTCAGGTCTCTCAACAGCAGGTACAAATACGACTCAGTCATTGTCCACGCTGGTGTAAACGACCTGAGACGTACCTCCTTGGACTACATGAAAAGAGACATTGAGGAGCTCTGATTATGTAGCCCAGGCAGGTATGACCCTGACCTTGAGCAGTATCCTACCTTCACCAAGAATGATGCCACAATACAGAGATAAGATGATCAGCTTTAACAATTGGCTTAAACTCTGGTGTCATTCAAAGGGGATCCAATGTCTGTCTGCCTGGGATGACATGCTGGACAAGCCACGCTGCTTCAAGGGCGGCTTGCACCTGTCACCCTGGGATTCGGATATTGGCAAAGGCTCTTGCCACCCCATAGTGCCTTTTTTAGGCAAGGCTCAAATTCTAAACCTACCACCCTAGAACACAAAAAGGAAAAAACTAAGGGTAATGCTGCTCAATGCCAGAAGTCTAAATCTCAAAATGCACGCACTCGAGGCCCTTCTCAGTATGGAGAACATCGATGTCTGTGCAGTGACAGAAACCTGGTTCAAGGCTCCTGAGAGCACCCCAGCACTATCAGGTTTTACCTCTTATCATGCATTCCGGCCCCAAAATCCGGACAATACCAAGAAAGGAGGGGGGGTATCCATATTCATCAAGGATACCCACACCTCAAGACTGGTGGCAACGCACGATGCATCGGAGACCATCCAGGTGCAATTAACCATAGGCAAGACTGCTCTGCAAATTGTAGCATGTTACAGGCCACCCTCACAAACTCAGGAACCTCACATGGCCTTCCTGAAAACACTAGAGGGATAAATGTATCACCAAACACCATCATACTAGGTGACTTCAATTACCCTAATATAGACTGGGAACACTACTCAAGCCCAAACACCCTAGCCCAAAAGTTCCTGGAATTCATAAACTCAAATGCCATGGAACAACTAGTCACCATCCCCACAAGAGGAGAAAACATACTTGATCTCATCATCACGAACATGGGAGCACAATGTTCAACACCGAAGTATACCCCTCACTGGTGAGATCAGATCACAAACTAATCTCGCTGGAGGTCCTCATCCCACCCCCACCTGAAATAAAAAGACCACAGTAAAGAACTTCTCAAAGCCGACTTCACACTTCTAAAGACTAGTGTGGTCTCCTTTAAGGCCCCGAGCCGGGAAAACAGTACTCAAGCCGCTGAATCACTTACAAATGCCTTCTACCAGCACCTGCAGGACTGCATGGATAAGGCAATCCCAAGCAAAACAAAGACTCTTTGTACCAAAGGCAAGCGTCCAGTCTGGTGGACCCCAGCCATAAACAAACTCTACAACAAAAGGAGGAAGCTACTACAAGATAGAGCAAAATCCTTAAAAGGTAAGACACCCTTGATCACTATAAGTAAAAAACTAAGAGCTCTCATAAAATCATCCAAAGCAAATTTTGAGAGAAAAATAGCTAAAGACTCAAAAGACAATCATAAGGCCTTCTTTAGCTATGTTAGAAACCTGGGAGGAAACTCCCAGATATGCTCAGAACTAGTTCAAAATGATATGAAGATTACTGATCCTACAGACATTGCCAACATACTGGCTGACAGGTTCAGTGCAAACTCCCCCCCCCTCCCCCCCAAAAGGAGAGATATCTATACCAAGCGATTGCAGCCCCCCAAACATCTCCAACGCCCAAGTGAGAACTGCTCCCTCCAAAGCAAAAAACACAGCATCCATGGGACCTGATGGTGTCCCCGGCTGTGTGAACTCAACGAGGAATTAAACCCACAGCTAGGACAGCTGTTTAATCATAGTCTTACCTCTGGATACGTACCCAGGGAGTGGCGCACTGCAACTGTGGTCCCACTTCACAAAGGCGGTGCCTCCACCGACCCTGGAAATTACCGGCCCATTAGCTTGACAAGCCTTATCTGCAAAGCCATGGAGAGGATCATAATGGACCTCATAAATAAAGACATAGGGAATTTGCAGACTTTGGATCCATCCCAGTTTGGCTTTGTCAAAGGCAGATCATGCCTTCTAAACTTGGTTGACTTTTTGAAACAGTCACCAAAGCCATTGATGAGGGAAAGGCAGTCCATACAGCCTACCTCGATCTGGCGAAGGCCTTCGATACAATACCCCACTCGGGTATCATTGAAAAACTCATCAGCTTAAATGTTAACCCATACATCACAAGATGGGTTGCAAACTGGCTGAGTGACAGAACCCACAGGGTCAGAGTTGCTGGCGCCATGTCAGACTCAAAGCCTGTCACAAGTGGTGTACCACAGGGCTCAGTCCTGGGCCCACTCTTGTTTGGCATCTACTTTTCCAAGTACAAGCAAACACAGGAGGGTTATGGCTGACAAAGTTTGCAGATGACTGCAAACTGCGCCATAGTAGAAAACACATCTGACACAGATATCCTTCAGAAGGGTCTCACAGAAACGGATAACTGGTGCCAGAGCCATGGCCTAAAGTTAAATGCCAAAAATGCATAGTCATACCCTTCGGGAAAAACAAGGTTACCCCTAGCTACCAAATAGGTGGCAATCCACTGAGCACAGAAGAAGTTATCAGGGACCTGGGGACCCAGGTTGATAGTAGTCTGTCATTCGACACCCATGTAGCTAAAGTAGTTAGGAAGACCTTCTACATTGCCCACCTTATCATGAAGGGATTCTCATCTAGATCAAGGGAGGTCATAGTCTCCCTATACTCATCACTCATCAGACCAATGATTGAGTACAATGCCCCATTCGAATGTATCTGACCCGACACTTGCAGCAGCTGGAGAGGCCACAAAAGTTCCTCACCAAAAGGATAAAGGGTCTCAAACATCTGTCCTATGCTGCCCGACTGAAAGAACTCCAGCTCTATTCAGTAAACACTGCTCAGAGGTGACCTTTGCCTAACATACAAGGCCATGTCAAACCCAGATTTGATGAATATGCTTCACCTCAAAAATCTAGATCCGTCAGAGCCACAAGGGGGAGACTTAAACCTCGACACGGCTATTAATAGGACGTGCCGGAGGGATAGATTCATCACCCAAAGACTCCCTATGCTGTGGAATAAAATCCCGGTATATGTGAGGCAGAGCACCTCGCTGGCCTTGTTCAAGAGAAATCTTGACCAATGGATGGGAGATCGCAGATATACCCCAGGGATTACCACAGTGTCACTGCTCGACAGAGGCACAGCAAAATAATGGGTATAGTTCCCCATACTAAAGGGGTGGCGTAAGCCACAAAACTATGGGCTAGGCTTGCAAATGCCCTCGGGCAGATAGCCTAGTATGAACCTATGAACCTATGAACCTATATCTTACAATTCATAAAAAAGACCAATCAGAATCTGGGTTCCTTCTATAGAACCAAACAATACCTTGCAGACAGAGCATGGCAAAAATTAGCCTCAACACACTTAGCCCCAGCCCTCCTTTAAACGTCACCAACACTAACTAAATTAACACTTGTGAATCTAAATTAGCCTCTTGCTACAATAAAATTGCTGAATTTGCCACTAACTGAACACCACCACTGTCAAGCCTTGAGACAACTTAAATGGCTCATACTAAGAAACATCATAAAACAATCACAATTAGTATTTACACATCAGCTTATTTACTACTCAGATAAGTGCCCCACACTAAAAATATTCTACTGCCTTGCTCTAACCTCAAAAGACGTCTGCTCTGCAGATAATTTCTTATTAAAAACAACTAAGTTTAATAACTCATCTGGAGACTCACTTTACTAATGCTATGTCTCAAAAACATTGCACACCATCCCAGAATACATTAAACTTGCTGACAAAACCTTCAACCTTTAAAAGCCTGCTCAAACTACATCTGAATTAATCCTGGTCATGTAAATCTTGCCCAAACTACATCTGAATAAGTCCTGGTCATGTAAAGCTTACTCAAACTACATCTGAATTAATCCTGGTCATGTAAAGCTTGCTCAGACTGCATCTGAATCAATTCCAGTCATGTAAAACATGCTCAAACTAAATCTGAATAAATATTGGTCATGTAAAGCTTGCTGAAACTCCATCTGAATTCATCTTGTCAGGTAAAGCATGCTCAAACTACATCTGAATCAATCCTGGTCAGGTAAAGCTTACTCAAACTCCATCTGAATCAATCCTGGTCATGTAAAGCTTGCTCAAATTACATCTGAATTAATCCTGGTCATGTAAATCTTACTCAAACTACAGCTGAATCAATCCTGGTCATGTAAAGTTTGTTCAAACTACATCTGAATCAATCCTGGTCCTGCTCATGCTCAGCATCAAGCTAACCGTCCATTATCTCACCATTCCATTGTCTGGATCCTAACAACTCACCCAAACCTTATCACAAAAGCCAGAACATCACCTGATCCTCTCAGCGATCACCTACCAGCCTTAGGTTCATAGGTTCATACTAGGCTATCTGCCCTAGGGCATTTATAAGCCTAGCCAGAGTGTGTTTGGCTTTCGCCACCCATTTTAAATGAATTTTGCTATGCCCTTTTTCGAGGTTAGTATACTGTGCCTCTGTCTAACAGTGACACAGAAGTCATACCCGGGGTAAACCTACGATCTCCCATCCACTCATCAAGATTTCTCTTGAAGAGAGTCAATGAGGGACTCTGCCTAACCTGGACTGGGATTTTATTCCAGAGTGAAGGGAGCCTTTGAGTTATGAATCTGCCCCTCCAGCATGTCCTATTTACTTCAGTGCTGAGGTTCAAGTCTCTCAAGCACGTAGCTTGATGGGATTTGGATTTTCTGAGGTGCAGCATGTCCATTAATTCCGAGTTGGACATGGCTTTATATGTCAGGCGCAGATCGCCTCTGAGCAGGCGGTATGCCACTGAGTAGAGCTGGGGTTTCTTTAATCGGGCAGCATATGGCATCTGTTTGAGCCCTTTGATCCTCTTGGTGAGGTACTTTTGGGGTCTTTCCAGTTGCTGCAGGTGTCTGGTAAGGTACATCCCAAAAGGGGCATTGTGCTCAATTATGGGCCTGATAAGAGATGAGTAAAGAGGCACGATGACCTCCCCTGATCTAGATGTGAATCCCTTCATGATTAGGTGGGCTATATAAAATGTTTTTCTAACCACTTTGGCCACGTGGTTTTCAAATGAGAGATTGCTATCAACTTGGGTCCCCAGGTCCCTAATTACTTCTTCCGTACTTAATGGATTACCACCTATGTGCTAATTTGTGGGCACTTTGTTTTTGCCAAAGGGGATGACTATACTCTTTTTGGCGTTTAGCTTGAGGCCATGGCTCTGGCACCAGTTGTCTGTTTCTATGAGGCCCTTTTGTAGGATGCTTGTGTCGGCTGGAGAGTCGATTATGGCGCCTAGTTTGCAGTCATCTGCGAACTTGGTCAGCCACAGTCCTTCCGTGTTGGCCTGTACCTCCAAGAAATATATACCGAACAAGAGAGGTCCCAGGACTGAGCCTTGTGGGACGCCACTTGTAACTGGTTTGGAGTCTAAGATGGCTCCAGCAATTCTAACCATGTGGGTTCTGTCCTTGAGCCAGTTTGCAACCCATCTAGTAACATAGGGGTTTACATTTAAGCTGGTGACTTATCTATAATGCCCGAGTGGGGTATTGTATCGAAGGCTTTTGCGAGGTCCAGGTAGACTGTGTGGACCACCTTCCCCTCATCAATGGCCTTGGTGACTGTTTCAAAGAAATCAACCAGGTTTAAGAGGCAGGATCTGCCCTTAACAAAGCCGAACTGGGTAGGATCCAGTGTCTGTAGGCCCCCAATATCTTTATTTATGAGGTCCATGATGATCCTTTCCATAGCTTTGCAGACCAAGCTAGTCAGGCTTATGGGACGATAGTTTCCAGGATCCGTTGAGGCACCACCTTTGTGGAGAGGGACCACTGTTGCTGTACGCCACTCTTTGGGTACATATCCTGTAGTAAGGCTGAGATTGAACAGTAGTTTTATGTTTGGGTTTAGCTCTTCTTGGAGTTCATGTAGGACACAGCCCGGGACACCGTCTGGTCCCACTGATGCTGTGCTTTTTGCTTTGGAGAGGGCGTCTCTTACCTGAGCATCTGAGATGTCAGGGGGGCAGCACTCTGCTGGGATAGATATTTGCCCTTTTGGTGGGGGGGGGGAGTTTGCGCTGAACCTGTCAACTAGGATGTTGGCAATGTCTGTGGGTTCGGTGTATTTTTTGTCATTTTGGACTAATTCTGAGCATATCTGGGAATTCCCACCCAGGTTCCTAACATAACTAAAGAAAGCCTTGTGATTATCCTTAGTGTCCTGTACAATTTTTCTCTCGAAGCTGGTCTTAGACGATTTTATGAGTGCCCATAGTGTTTTGCTAATACTGATCAGAGATGCCTTCCCTTTTTGGGATTTTGCTCTATCATGTAGTAGCTTCTTCCTTCTATTGTATAGTTTGTTTATGGCTGGGGTCCACCAGACAGGACGCCTGCCTTTGGAGGAATGGGTCTTGGTTTTATTTGGGATTGCATGATCCATGCATTCCTGAAGGTGTTCATAGAATGCGTCTATAAAGGATTCTGCGGTCTGGGTCGTATTTTCCACAGGCCCGGGGGCTTTGAAGGATTCCACCTCGGTTTTGAGGAGTGTAAAATTTGCTTTGGAGAAGTTTTTCACTGTGGTTTTCTGGGCAGGGGGTGGGGTCGGGATGTGAATATCCAGTGAGATTAGTTTATGGTCTGATCTTACCAGTGAGGGATACACTTCTGGTCTGGAGCATAGAGCCCCCATGTTGGTGATGATCAGGTCCAGTATGTTTTCCCCTCTTGTGGGAGTGGTAACAAGTTGTTCCATAGCATTTGAGTTTACAAATTCTAGGAACCTTTGGGCTAGGGTGTTGGAGCTAGAGTAATGCTCCCAGTCTATGTTTGGGTAGTTGAAGTCACCCAATATAATGGTGTTTGGAGAGACCTTCATATTTTCCAGTGTTCTCAGGAAGGCCGAGTGGGGTTCCTGGGTTTGGAAGGGTGGTCTGTAGCAGGCTATAAACTGGAAGGCAGTTTTACCCACTGTTAGTTGCACATGGATAGTCTCTGATGCTTCCTGCTGTGCCACCAACCTGGAGGTGTGGGTATCTTTGACGAATATTGATACTCCCCCTCCTTTTGTGGTTCAGTCCATGTTTTGGTGCGAAAAGCATGGTATGAGGTATAACCTGGTAGTGCTGGGGTGCTTTCGGGAGCCTTGAACCAGGTTTCTGTTACTGCACAGATATCGATGTTCTCCATGCTAAGGAGAGGTTTGAGTGCGTGCATCTTGAGGTTTAGACTTCTGGCATTGAGTAGCATTACTCTTAGTTTCTTATCCCTTGTGATACCTATGGAGATGGGTTTGTCTTTTGAGCCTTGTCTAAAAAAGACACTATGGGGGTGGCAAGAGCCTTTGCCAATATCCGAAAGCCTAGGGGTGACAGGTGCAAGCCGTCCCTAGTGAAGCATCGTGGCTTGTCGAGCATGTCATCCCAGGCAGACAGGCATTGGATCCTGTTTGAATGACACCAATACTTAAGCCAGTTGTTGAAATTGATCATCTTGTCTTCATATTGTGGCATAATTCTTGGTGAGGGTAAGATGCTACTCAAGGTCAGGGTCATACCGGCCTGGGCTACATGCTCAGAGAGCTCCTCTATGTCTCTTTTCATGCAGTCCAGGGAGGTACATCTCAGGTCATTCACACCAGCATGGGCAATGACTGAGTCATAGTTGTACTTGCCTTGAAGTGACTTGAGTGCTTGTGTTATGTGGTGGATCCTAGCGCCCGACAGGCAGCTCACTGTGACTTTCTCCTTGTTCAGCCTGGTGAGCGGGACGTCAGTGTGCCTGACGATAGAGTCACCTATTACAAGTGTATCAGGTGTGTTGTTTAACCTTAAGGGCTGTGACTGTTCGGCACAATGGCTTTGTGAGTTATGTGTTGCACGTGTTTTGTTTTGGGGTAGCGGTTGCTTGGGTGCCTGCTTTGGAGGTCTCTGCTGCTTAGGCAGATTTTTATTTAGAGCCTCTGAGTATGTTTTTGTGGGTTTATGTGTTTGGTTTGCTGTCGTGGTAGGTCTATGTGAGACTGGAATTGTAGTGAGTGTGGTTTCCTTCTCCTCCTGACTGGTTATGCCAGTACTGAGTTGAGAGAGCTTAGCCTCCAGTCTGGCTATATGGTTGCATCTCTCACATGTGTTGGAATTTGTTGGGAGGAGGACAGGGTTGTCTGTGTACATGAGGCAGTTGTAACATTGCCTCAAGATTCCCAGATTCACCAGCTGGACCGGAGAGGAAATTGACAACTGACCTTTGGACATGCTAGAATAATATTGGGAATTCCTTTATAATTGAAAAAAGGGCCAATGGGGAACAAAGTACTCAAGGAGAGTTTGTGAGGGTGTAGTGCTTTTAATTTTTTAGTGCTGACTTATATAATTGCTTTAGTGAGCAAGTGCCAGGCTTTAGTGTAGGAATAGGGTGTTTATTATGAGAACTAGATCAGTTCTAAGGGAAAAAGTGAAAAGCAGACTTTGTGGAGCCGAGAATGGTTTAAACCCATTTAAGCGGAGCTGCCTGATGCTGCGCTATGTGCAAAATCGTGCAAAGCCACGCCAAAGCGGGTTTTATATTGGGGGGACTTGAAACAGCTAGAAATTGGCCCAAAACGGCCAATAGACTACCAGATTCTTGTGCTGGGAGCACTCCTCCAGGGATAGATAGGCTGCTCTAAGCTCCCCACTGCCACTGGTGAACAAAGAAGCCTCCCTTTATCCAAGAAAGGAAATGGGCAACACAGGAACTTTCCAAAAGTCCAGAATACAGCAACACCTGTATTTGGACTACTCTAGGTCAGGAAAGACAGGAAACAAGGATAATTTCACCGACTGTCTCCCATCTCCACTGCATAAACTACACCACTACATCCAAACCCACAATCTCTCCTCTTTCAACCCTTTAACTTTCTCCAAATGCTTAAAGTATACTGACTGGTCCCCTCTAAAAACCCTTCTTCCAGATTATGCTATTTCCAACTTTAACCACTCCTAACACCTAACACTAAACAATCTCCTCTCCCCTACCCAACATGGATTCCGCCCTGGCCACAGCACCATGATTGCCCTTCTTTCCTTTTTTGAAACCATAAACCTCGAAAACGACTCAGGCAAGTTCATATCCGCACCATTCCTAGATCTGTCAAAGGCCTTTGACACCATCTCACAAACCCTACTTATATCCCAGCTCTCCACCCTACACCTCTCTCCCACCAGCAATGCCTGGTTTTCCAGCTATTTGACCAACCACCAACAAGCTGTCCAATAGAAAACATCAACCTCCCCCTTCCTTCCCACACCCACAGGTGTCCCACAAGGTTCTGTTCTTGGTCCTCTTCTCTTCAACCTATTCATTAACAACTTTCACCAATCTATTCCAGACTCATCTATCATCCAATATGCAGATGACTCAACAATCATCTGCTCAGCATTCTCCCCCTCCGAGCTCCTAGCAAAAACCCAACTAGCCTTCTCTAAAACAGAGTCCTGGATGCAGTCTAACCATCTGGCACTAAATGCAAATAAAACCAAACTATTGTTTTTTTCCCCTACCAAAAACAAATTCATTGACAAATCCACATTCACCATACAGAGCCAAAACAACACCCTCCTTGAAACTGTTCCCAACACCAAGCTCTTGGCATCGTTATTGATGAAGAACTAAAAGTAGACACCCATATCCACTCCACAATCAAGAAAATCCACCAAAATTAGGTCTCCTCTACAGGCACAACCACTTCCTAAGCCCCTCTACCTGTCAAACTCTTGCATCACCTTCCTTCTCCCCTCCCCTTTTTATGGTGCCTCTCTTTTCACCAATCTCCATCTTGGCCTTCAGTCCAGACTTGAAACCTGCTACCACAAGATCTCCAAATTTGCAACCAATTCAAAAAACTCATCCACCACTGCCACTCCCTCCTCACCCTTAACTAGCTTGAACTATCCAACTACCTCTGTTACCTACAACTCACTATTGCCCACAAGCTCATCTTTAAACCTGCCAACTGCCCAGCTCTCGCTACTTCCTTAAAACCTTACATTCCCAACCGCTCACTCAGATCCAAAAAACAAAATTTCCTTCAGGTCCATAAACCTGCACAACCTTCTGGCCATCAATTACTGTCCCACTCCTTTGCTAAACAGTGGAACTCTTTCCCCACACACCTATGCAACCTACCTAACCATACAAATTTCAAATCTCAGCTACTCTCTCATCTTTCCGCCAAATGGAAATGCCCTTGCCACGCTCCAACTTAAATCCCTCCCCCCATTCCACCTTCACTGACTCATCCAACTTAACCCCCCATTCCACCTTGCACCGACTCATCCAACTACCTCTGCTATTACTTCATCCCACCCAAAACATATCTCTCCCCTACTAAAAACTAATTTTCTCTCTAATATCTATTGTACTATACTCTCCAATCTCAAATATACTATTACCCTCTCCATGCATACCATTTTCCTAACCTACAAATGGCTAGTAGCTATATATTTTGAAATGTTAAACCTACAATTGAGTTTATAACAAAAATATTCACTTTATGTAAATGTTGAAATTTCTGTATTGAATTATGTCTTTTCATTTTGTAACATTGTGACAAGCCAATTGCAAATATCATGGAGCTTATCTGTAAATGTTTAATTAGCTGTATGAACTATGTCCTTTTTTTAACATGTGAAATGTAACTTGCAATTATTGTGGAGTTTTTCCTCCCCGGGCCTCCATTGAAAATGGGCTCTTCTTGGCCCAGTGCACTTCGCTGGTTATCACACTTAAATAAATAAATAAATAAATAATAAATACATTTGCAACATCTTTCTTCCCCATCTTAACTTATTCCCTTTCCAATCATACCCACCCCATTGCCTCTCCATTTTCATACTTCACCTAAATCTTTTCTCATTTCTTATCTCCTCTACCACATTCTACACTATAGTTATACTCTCAAAATGTCGCTACCTCCTTGCCCTGGTTACCTAGATACACGCCATGCTATAAAAGTTAATACTTTATAATAATTTGGAAGTATGACTAGCAGATACACACATATTGCTGATGACACAGTGCTTAGCCACTAACAGCCCTAGCAATTCTAGCTATGACTATGTATATCTCATATTTACAACTTTCAAAAATAAAATAAAAAATAATTAAAGGCTACAAAGTAATCAGATAGTAAGAATCATGGAGAATGGCCAAAAACAGAGATATACATTTAAAGTTCATAGGTTCACAGATTAGTACTAGGCTAACTGCCCTTTTGGGCCATTTTAAGCCTAGCCAATTACACCATGTGAGAATCAAACCCTGCACCTTGTGTTTGTAAGGCAAACACCTTAACAATTATGCCAACCTCCCTCCCCTTACATTTATATACTTGAGAGTTGCTAACATAATAGGTTATGCATTTTCTGAAGGAAATGAAGTCTGAAATTTAAATGGTTTGTCAATAATTAGCGCTGACTATACTCCAAGATTTGCCAGAAAGACACACCTTTTATGAGAAACAAACCAAAAATGAGGCAAAACCAGGGCAGTCTTCTGAACTCCTTCAGAAAATAACCTCTTTTAAATCACAGATGTTTAAATCACAGCTAGCAACCAGAGATATTTTAAATTTAACGGCAATGGTAACAGTGCAAGCTTTCAGTAGTCATTGCTACTTGGTCTTGGCAGTACAGTTAAGTCTGTACTCCATCTCAGTCAAAGCTGGGAGCAGTGTTGTACTCCTTCAGAATACAGTAGTATCCTTCCTTTAAAGCACAGCAAGGAACCAGAAATAAAGATTTAATATTAGCCACAGATCTTTTTCTGCAGAGGTTTATGACTACAGGGTTTAGAAATGGCATTTATTATCCCATAACCACCACATTCTGAATCTTATACCTCCAAAGGTTCAGCCAATCAATTTTGTGAATTTGAAGACCAAACCTAATGCAGAACACACAGCATACTAATAGACTGCAGCTGTAAGCAAGGCCCGGAAAGGCCTTGAAAAAAAAGGTGAAAACAAACTGCTTCAGCACAGCAGCTGACACTAGGCTGGCAGGACTAACAATACTAGAGCTGGGATGAAAACAAACCTTAATATTGTTAACATTAACTGTAAGTGGGAAGGAGAGGAAATGTTAATGACTCCTGGCAGCGTTGACAGGACATTTCCTTTCCTACTCACAGTTAAAGTGGGTAATGGAATATAAGTTATTAATCTGTAGGACAAGTGACACTTTTATGTCACACTGATACTGAGGGTCATCTATGTCTTTACTAGTAATAATCATATCAATAACTACACTACAAAGATAACAACAGAAAATACTTGATTACAAAGCAGCAAAGCAATGCACATGAAAATCTGCAATAAATTCTATAAAAATCTTATAGTTTGATATGAATTCCAGTTATACCTTTAAGTAAGATTCTCTGTTGTGCAAATAAATGATGGTGACAATAAGGAAAGAATGGAAACCGCTCAATAATGCTGTCCACTCAGCAAACGCTGACTCCACTGACCACACCTTATCAGGACTTCTTTGATGAAAATGACAGTGTAATTCAAGTCTTACTGAAATGGAAATGGAGAGCTTACTGCAAAAGGCAAGAGAATACCCTCACGCCAGCTAAATACATGCAGGCAAAACGTTCAGGAAAGATCAGAGACACTGAAAGCAAAGGAAACCCAAACTCTTGTGATGACAAACATGGCTGGCAGCACACATGCAGCGTGTCTTCAAGGGTAAAAAGGCAAACTGTAGTACAAGGTTTTATGGTCCTACTCTGATCTCAGGATGGTAGGCAGTCACACTTAAAAGTGGTGGAGAAGGAGAGCCTGAAACCTGGGGAAATCACTGAGAATGGTGATTCTGTAACAGGTCCTCAAATTCCCTGTAGAGGCCCACTGGTTATTTATGGCTATACAGCCCATTCCCCCTTTCTGCCACCCCACCCATAACTTGAAATCGCTGCATTACTGTCATCATTGCCAGGAAGGGGGAGGTGTCAACCTAAAGATATGATGGAGCAGACTTAAACCTTGATGAAAGAATGTGAATAAAAAAAAAAAGAATAAAATGAGTGGGCCTGAGGAAATTCCATTACAATAACAGGAGGAAAAACTGTTGATCATTTTACCACTGTTAATAACACTGACAAAATACACAAAAACAAGACTGCATATCATAAGACATAACTAGCATGTAAAATGTGTAAACATGTCCATGTATTGTGTTTCAAATAGCATGCCATTTTGTCAGTGCTGTATTTCACTCCTATATTTCTCATTTTCATTTTATGTCCTATTTATTTCCATAGATCTGCACCTTCAGTGGAACAGTGTGCAGCTTAGCATGTTGCTCTTACATTTAACAGCTGAGTTCATCACAAGGTCACAAGTTAACTCCGCTCATCATGTTTGTGCTCCTAGCAAAACCTGCAAACTCAGCAGTTTGCTGCAAGCCAGGCGGACTTACATGACACTGAAGGCTCACTACAGTCACAGCTCCTGCAGCATTCATTTTTATGTTTTATGTTAACTTGCTTGGGATCCTGTGTCTAATGAAATATATGTTTAATGAAAATATTGTCACAGAAACAATTAATTTAATTGTTTATTAATTTACAAAAGTGTATTCAGTATAGTACATGTTTAAGTATCAATAAAGTTAACAGGTTATAGGGGTGTTCTGAAAATATATTTAGTTTTTTGTTTGAGGGTTTTCATTAAAACAAAAAGCCTTGAAAAACATGACAAAGGTTCAAATGGAGATGGCAAGAAACAACTGTATAAAAGATCAACCTGCCAAACATTGGTCTATGCAAGTAACATAAAAGTTGCAAATACACACTTTAAAAAGTTGTCATGTATAATAGGTTGGAACAATAACTTCTTATCATAATGGCTACTCTATCCATATGATTGTGGAATGTCAATGGCCTTACAGGTATAGACAAAAAGGTAAGAGTATTAAATGATACTAAGAAATTCACAGTGCAAATAGCAATACTGCTGGAGACAAATTTGGAAAGAAATGAGAACCTGAATTTCATAAAGAAAGAATTTCAGGATGCAATGCTCAGATCTGCTCTGAGCTAAAACAGAACGGCATTAAATATACTGATCCCAAGGATATTGCCAATATCTTGGCAGATCGATTTAGTGCCAACTTCACCCCCCTCTCACCCCCTAAATGGCCCATCTCAATACCGGAAGATTGCCAAATTCCGGTAATAACGGCCACACAGGTAAAAAAACGCACTCTCCAAAGCTAAGAATACAGCATCCATGGGACCAGATGACATCCCGGGCTGTGTACTACATGAGCTACAATATGAACTGGCACCTCACCTAAGTGTCATGTTTAATCATAGCCTCACCTCAGGTTTCGTGCCCACTGAGTGGCGCACAGCTACAGTTATCCCACTCCACAAGGGGGGATCTACCTTGGATCCCGGAAACTACAGTTCCATCAGTCTGACAAGCCTTATCTGCAAGGCCATGGAGCATATTATCATGGAACTTATAAACAAAGACATTGGCAACCTTCAAACACTGGACCTCACCCAGTTTGGGTTCGTGAAGGGCCGATCTTGTCTCCTGAACTTGACTGACTTCTTCAAATCAGTCTCCAGAGCCATGGACAAGGGTAAGGTGGTCCACACAGCCTATCTAGACCTTGCTAAGGCCTTTGACACCATCCCCCACTCTGGAATCATAGATAAACTTACTAAGCTGGGCATTAATCCCTACGTCACCCAATGGGTTGCTATCTGGCTTACTGATAGAACCCACACTGTAAAAGTAGTCAACTCCAAATCCTGCTCCAGACAAGTGACAAGTGGTGTACCTCAGGGTTCAGTCCTGGGACCACTCTTGTTTGGCATCTACTTCTCTGAAGTACAGGCTAACACTAAGGGACTCTGGATAACAAAGTTTGCAGATGACTGCAAACTGGGAGCCATTATTGAATCCCCAAATGATGTGGATACTCTACAAAAGGGCCTTACAGAAACAGATGCTTGGTGCCAGAGCCATGGGCTCAAGCTCAATGCCAAGAAATGTATAGTTATCCCCTTTGGGAAAAAACATGTATCCATGAATTACCATATAGGTGGCAGTACACTAAACACCAAAAGTTTGATAAGAGACTTAGGGACACAGGTGGACAGTGGTCTCACCTTCGATAACCACATCGCCACAACAGTCAGGAAATCCTTCTATGTGGCACACCTCATCACTAAGGGCTTTTCATCCAGAAAAAAGGAGGTCATTGTCCCACTGCACTCATCCCTCATTAGACCCATTATAGAATACAATGCCCCATTTGGTATGTACCTCTCAAGACATCTGCAACAACTGGAAAGGCCACAGAAATACCTCACTAAAAGAATCACAGGCCTAAAGCAGATACCCTACGCTGACCGCCTTAAAAACCTCCAGCTATACTCTGTCGCATATCGTCTACTCAGAGGCGATCTTTGCTTAACATACAAGGCCATGTCAAACCCAGAGCTGTTGGACATGCTACACTTAAAGAAATCCCAATCCCTCAGAACCACACGCTCCAGGGATCTAAACCTTGTCATCACAATAAACAAAACATGCTGGAGGGATAGGTTCCTGACCCAGAGACTCCCCAGACTCTGGAATAGATTGCCCATACATGTCAAGCAGAGTGCCTCTTTGGTCCTCTTCAAAAGGAACCTTGACGATTGGATGGGAGAAAGGAAATTCACCCCGGGGATCACGTCAGTCGCCCTGCTAGACAGGGGTCCAGGGAAGTAAATAGTGTGGGAAGAAATAGCCAGGGAATTGTTATGGCTAGGCTTGTATAGGCCCTAGGGCTGATAGCCTAGTACCAATCTATGAACCTATGAACCTATGAATAATGATAGATCTGTGGTAGTAAGGGGCTACTGGCAAGGGAGGAGGATTACACTGGCATGTATTTATAATCCACCATAAAATGCTATTATGGAACTTAAGAAAACATTGGGAAAATAATCAGCTTTCAGCTGGGAATATTACATATAACCAGGTCTGTAGCCTGATTGATTTGCAACAGTGAAGATGTATTGGGGGGGGGTGTCTAGTTTAAAAACTCGAAAAAAGCACAAGCTTGAATATTACAAAATCGAGACCAGAGTCTGGAGCATGCAAAATCTTGAAATCTGCAAAGGCCAATGATCACAAGTTTGAAAACGATCAATAGTGAATGTGAGATACCGCACCCAGAAACAGACATATGCACACCAAATCATGGAATACCATCTATCCTAAAACAAAGCCACAGAGAACACTATTATGGGAAAGATGCATACAAACAGCCATATACAATAAAGTGCTCCAAAAGGAGGAAGATTGTTAAAGAAACAATATAAATGTAAAACAAAGAGCATGTGACACCGTACCCATGCACAGATGTGTACATCCCTAAACCACAGCAATGTACATCGGAGGTATATGGCATAGCAGTAGTACTGCTACACTTTCATTAAGACAGCTATAGTTTTTAGGAAGTCCTGTGTTGAGTACTCAGTACAGTGATCGACTACCTGCATTAAAGGTTCACAACTGTGCACCAAATGCAGTTTCATAAGTGAGGGTGGACATCCTGTAGCCATCCATAAACATTGCTCATCCATGCGATGCTGTTCTCTCACCAAACCATTACAGATATTAAATCACACTGCCATCTTTCTAACAGACTCCTAAGCCCATGATGCCATGCCTGTACAGAGTTTTGTTTGTGAGGCATCATCAGCCTATTCATTGCAGAAATGTTCCAAAATTCATTGGTAAATAATCATGGAAATCTATACCTTCTGATGACAGACCATTTAGTGAACTTTCTTGGTTTACCATAAAAGTACCAGTCCTCATAGGTTCATAGGTTCATACTAGGCTATCTGCCCTAGGGCATTTATAAGCCTAGCCAGAGTGTGTGTGGCTTTCGCCACCCCTTGAAATGAGAATACTATGCCCATTTAGGGTTTAGTTTACTGTGCTTCTGTCTAGTAGTGACACAGAGATGACCCCCGGGGTAAACCTACGATCTCCCATCCACTCGTCAAGATTTCTCTTGAAGAGAGTCAGTGAGGGGCTCTGCCTAACATGGACTGGGATTCTGTTCCAGAGTGTAGGGAGCCTCTGGGTTATGAATCTGTCCCTCCAGCACGTCCTATTTATTTCTGTGTTGAGGTTCAAATCTCTCACTCTCGTGGCTCTGGTGGATTTGGATTTTCTGAGGTGGAGCATGTCCATTAATTCTGGATTGGACATGGCCTTGTACGTCAGGCATAGATCGCCTCTGAGTAGGCAGTATGCGACTGAATAGAGCTGGAGTTTCTTCAGCCGGGCAGCATATGACATATGTTTGAGACCCTTGATCCTCTTGGTGAGGTACTTTTGGGGTCTTTCTAACTGCTGCAGGTGTCGGGTAAGGTACATCCCAAATGGGGCATTGTACTCAATTATGGGCCTGATAAGGAAAGAGTATAGGGGCACAATGACCTCTCTTGATCTAGATGTGAATCCTTTCATGATAAGGTGGGTAATATAGAAGGTCTTCCTAACCACCTTGGCAATGTGAGTGTCAAATGAGAGGTTACTCTCAACTTGGGTCCCTAGGTCCCTGATTACTTCTTCCATACTTAATAGATCACCACCTATGTGGTAGTTTGTGGGTACTTTGTTTTTCCCAAAGGGTATGACTATACATTTTTTGGCATTCAGTTTAAGGCCATGGCTCTGGCACCAGTTATCCATTTCTATGAGGCCTTTCTGAAGGATGCTTGTGTCCGCTGGAGTATCAATTATGGCACCCAGTTTGCAGTCATCTGCGAACTTTGTCAGCCACAATCCTCCTATGTTTGCTTGCACCTCGGAAAAATAAATGCCGAACAAGAGGGTCCCAGGACCGAGCCCTGTGGGACACCGCTTGTGACTGGCTTAGAGTCTGACATGGCTCCAGCAATTCTCACCTTGTGGGTTCTGTCCTTGAGCCAGTTTGCAACCCATCTTATGACATATGGGTTTACATTTAAGCTGGTGAGCTTGTCTATGATGCCCGAGTGGGGTATTGTGTCGAAGGCTTTTGCAAGATCAAGGTAGGCTGTGTGAACTGCCTTACCCTCATCAATGTCCTTAGTGACTGTTTCAAAAAAGTCGAACAGGTTCAAAAGGCAGGATCTGCCCTTGACAAAGCTGAATTGGGTAGGATCCAGTGTCTGTAGGTCCCCAATGTCTTTGTTTATGAGTTCCATAATGATCCTCTCCATAGCTTTGCAGATCAGGCTCGTCAAGCTTATGGGGTGGTAATTTCCAGGGTCCGTAGAAGCACCTCCTTTGTGGAGTGGGACCACTGTTGCTGTACGCCATTCTTTGGATACGTATCCTGAAGTAAGACTAAGATTAAACAGCAGCCTTATGTGCGGGTTTAGTTCCTCTTGGAGTTCATGTAGCACGCAACCCGGGACACCGTCTGGTCCCATTGATGCTGTGTTTTTAGCTTTGGAGAGGGCGGCTCTCACCTGGGCATCTGAGATGTCAGGGAGGCTACACTCTGCTGGGATAGATATTTCTCCTTTTGGGGGGGGGGATTTGCACTGAACCTGTCTGCCAGTATGTTGGCAATGTCTGTGGGTTCAGTGTATTTTTTGTCATTTTGGACTAACTCTGAGCATATCTGGGAGTTTCCGCCCAGGTTTCTAACATAACTAAAGATGGCCTTGTGATTGTCTTTTGTGATTTTTCTCTCAAAGTTGGCCTTGGATGATTTTATGAGTGATCATAGTTTTTTGCTAATACTGATCAGAGATGCCTTCCCTTTTGGGGATTTTGCTCTGTCATGTAGTAGCTTCCTCCTCCTGTTGTAAAGCTTGTTAATGGCTGGGGTCCACTAGACAGGACGCCTGCCTTTGGGGGAATGGGTCTTGGTTTTATTTGGGATTGCATGATCCATGCATTCTTGAAGGTGTCCATAGAAAGCATTTATAAAGGATTCAGCAGTGTGGGCTGTGGTTTCCAATGGCCCAGGGGCCTTGAAGGATACCATTTCAGTCTTAAGAAGTGTGAAGTCAGCTTTTGAGAAATTCTTCACTGTGGTCTTTTGTGCTGGGGGTGGGGGCGGGATATGGATTTCCAGTGAGATTAATTTATGGTCTGATCTCACCAATGAGGGGTATACTTCCGGTGTGGAGCATTGTGTCCCCATGTTTATGATGATCAGGTCTAGTATATTATCTCCTCTTGTGGGAGTGGTGACTAGTTGTTCCATCGCATTTGAGTTTATGAATTCTAGGAACCTTTGGGCTAGGGTGTTGGGGCTTGAGTAATGCTCCCAGTCTATGTTTGGGTAGTTGAAGTCTCCCAGTATGGTGGTATTTGGAGAGACATTCATACTCTCCAGTGTCTTCAGGAAGGCTGAGTGGGGTTCCTGAGTTTGAGTGGGTGGTCTGTAGCATGCTACAAACTGTAGGGCAGTTTTGCCTATGGTTAGTTGCACATGGATGGTCTCCGATGCTTCGCGCGTTGCCACTAACCTGGAGGTGTGGGTATCTTTGATGAATATGGATACTCCCCCTCCTTTTGTGGTTCGGTCCAAGCTTTGAGGCCGAAAAGCATGATATGAGGTATAACCTGGTAGTATTGGGGTGCTCTCAGGAGCCTTGAACCAGATTTCAGTCAATGCACAAACATCGATGTTCTCCATACTGAGGAGGACTTCGAGAGCATGCATCTTGAGGTTTAGACTTCTGGCGTTGAGCAGCATTACCCTTAATTTTTTTCCACTTGTGTTTTCTAGGGAGGTGGGTTTGTCTTTTGAGCCTTGCCTAAAAAAGGCACTATGGGGGTGGCAAGAGCCTTCCCTTGCAAAGCAGCGTGGCTTGTCAAAGCATGTCATCCCAAGCAGGCAGACATTGGATCCCCTTAGAATGACACCAGTAATTGCGCCAATTGTTAAAGCTGATCATTTTGTCTTTGTACTGTGGCATCATTCTTGGTGAGGGTAAGATGCTGCTCCGGGTCAGGGTCATACCGGCCTGGGCTACATAATCAGAGATCTCCTCTATGTCTCTTTTCATGTAGTCCGGGGAGGTACATCTCAGGTCATTCACACCGGCATGGACAATGATTGAGTCATATTTTTACTTGCTTTGGAGTGACCTAAGTGCTTGTGTTATGTGGCGGATTCTAGCGCCCGACAGGCAGCTTACTGTAACCTTTTCCTTGTTTAGTCTGGTGAGCCGGACGTCAGTGTGTCTGACTATGGAGTAACCTATTACAAGTGTATCAGGCATGTTGTTTGGCCTTAAGGGCTGTGACTGTTTGGCACACTGACTTTGTGAACTATGTGTTGCATGTGCTATGTTTTGAGGTAGTGGTTGCTTGGATGTCTGCTTTGGAGGCCTCTGTTGTTTTGGTAGATTTTTAATTAGAGCCTCCGAGTATGTTTTTGTGTGTTTATGTGTTTGGTTTGTAGTTGTGATAGGTCTATGTGAGACTGGGTTTGTGGTGTGTGTGGTTACCTTTGTGTGGTTACCTTCTCCTCCTGACTGGTTTTGCCAGTACTGAGTCGAGGGAGCTCAGCCTCCAGTTTGGCTATATAATTGCATCTCTCACATATATTTGTATTTGTTGGGAGTAGGAGAGGGTTGACTGTGTACATGAGGCAGTTGTAACATTGCCTCAAAATTCCCAGATTCACCAGCTGAACTGGAGAGGATGCCAGTAATTGACCCTTCGACATGCTAGAATAGTGTAAGGGATTGCTGTGTAACTGAGTCAGAAAGGACCTATAGGGAAATGGGTACTCAAGGGGATTGTAGGTGGATGTAGTGCTTTCTTTTTTGTTTAAGAGTGCTTTACCTGTGTAAAAATGCTTTAGGAGCAAGTGCTGGGCTTTTCAGATAGAGAATAGACTGTTTAGATTGAAAGTAGAGCAGTTCTACGGGAAAAACTGAAGAGCAGACTTAGCGGAGCCAGAAATAGTTTAAACTTGATTAACCGGCGCTGCCCGATGCTGCGCTATGCGCAAAATCACGCAAAAGCGTGTTAAACTGGGCTTTATAGCAGGGGGTTAGAAAGAGCTAGGAAATGGCCCAAAACGGCCAATAAACTACAAGTTGCTGGGTTGGAACCACTCCTCTAGGGACAAATAGGCTGCTCAGTGCTCCCCACTCCCACTGGTGAACAAAGAAGCTTCCTCCTACCCAAATAAGGATATGGACAACACAGGAACCACAACACAACCCAGAGATCAGCAAAATCCGAGCACTGGACTATTCTAGTTCAGTAAAGGTGGGAAAACAAGGATATATATATATATATATATATATATATATATATATATATATATATATATATATATATATATATATATATATATATATATATATATATATATATATATATATAGATATATATATATATATATATATATATATTTTTTTTTTTTTTTTAACTCTCTCTCTTCTTCAGGAAATGCACTTTTAACCTCCTTGAAGTCAATTTACATGTCATCAAGATTCAAAAATGATAGGGCTACCAATATTTTGACACACAGTTGGAACGGGATGTATTTGCCATATTAATGGTGCTAGACCAAGACTTTGTATGTTATTTCAGACATTCTGGCTAAAGTGAAATATACATACTTTGTAAACAGCACCATTTATGTTAAGCATAATGCTTTTTACAGATGCCATCTCAAAGCCATAAAAGATGTATTTAACGCTGGTTGTCAAATGTGCACTGTTTAACAACTTGTACACGCATTTCCATATGTAGTGTAGGATTTGAAACCAACAATTCCCAGTTTGTACTGTTTCTTAGTTGTAGGATTTCAGAGATTTTTAACTTACCAAATAGTACACTAAAGGTATAGATTTAGATTATGCACAGGAGTGCACAAAACCATGAATACTGCTGGCATAAAGTTCCTTTCATTAAAAAATTCCAATCCATCAACCACACCATAGCAGTACTTAAATCCTGCAGGTTAACCTCAGTGGATAACACTAATCACATAGGTCCCTGTACTGACATCTGGTAATCTTTTATACACAAATGTGCCATTTTTCAAACTAAAATTCTGTACATCCGTGCTATCTAGCATGACTTCTTCACCTAAACTACTCACACATTTTCCTGCTTATTTTGTTTACTTGCTGTAATAGTGCCTTACGGCTAGGTAAAGCAACTGCACTTTTTGTGGATGTACTTGCAGGAACATCACCCACTTATTAAACAAGGTTTATACCTACACAGCTGTGCCCTTTGGTTTAGGCTAGTGCATGCCACATAACTTTGATATTCATTCACATCAGAGGAATGATGATGCTGAACTGACTTTCTCAGAACTTCATACTCTGTGGTGGTCCCTGTTACTGCTCATCCCTTGAAACTGTCACTCTTTTTAAGTACATGGCAGTACTTTCTTGTTGTGGATTTATTTTCAAAGTGGTGCTTGAAGCCTTTAATGCACAGTACTTCCTTTTCCTTTTGGGACTGAGAAGTGGCATACATATTACCGACACTCCTACGTAAGGCAAACCCCGAAGTACATCTTGTTATAATAATTTATCTGCAATTAAAGTGACATTCTTCGAGCTTGTGAAAATTGGCATTTGCAGATTTCAAGATTTTGCATGTTCAGGCTTCTGGTTTCAGTCTTCTTATATTCAAGCTTGTACTTTTTAGTTTCTAAACAAAAACTGTGAGACAAACAAGGGAAAAATTTAACAAAAAGACTAGATTTTCTGAAAAAAAATTATGAAAATATTTGCTATTGAGGATGTGAATTCTCCATTAGGAACTCAGAGAAAATTTACATATTTTTCCCAAAGGTACAACAACTGGGCTAGACTAGACAGGATTGTATTTCAAAGGAACATGTGCATTTAAATGAAAGCTTCAACACATATCCAATAACTATTTCAGATCATGCACCAGTAAGAATTAAGATAAAAATGCAGGGTAATTTAGTAAAAATGAGACAATAGCTCTTCCCCACCTACCTGTTAAAAACAGAAGAATTTAAGGAATGGGCAGTAGAAAAGATTTGAGAGTTATTAAGGAGGACAGAAATTTCTTCATACGTTACAGCTAGTGAGTGGGATAAAATAAAAATGGAATTTAAAAATAGTGAAGAAATAAAAGAAAAAGAGATGGTTAAGAAGTAACAGAAATTACTTAGAAAATCTGGCAAAGGTTAAAGTTGTTGTTGTTGTTTGTCTTTCAGGTTTTCCTGGTTAGGGGTCGCCACAGCGGAACTCCGGTCTGCTAATGATCGGCAGTTGGTTTTTATGGTGTCGAGTTGCCAGCCTGACGCCCAGCCTTCAACGAAGGCACACCCATTCAATGCATGTCTATCGAACGCCCACTCGACCGTGGAGAGGACATGCAGACTCCACACAGAAGGCACTCCCAATCCAAGCCGAGAATCGAATGGGAGAACCTCTTGCTGTGAGGGAACAATGCTACCTCTACACCACCGCGGTACTGCAGAATAAAGAAAGTCTCACAGAAGAAGACAAGAGATTGGACAATCAATTTATAAGGGAGCATTGCCAGAACATTTGAATGGCTCCCAAATATGCAATAAAATCTAGAAGGCTTAGGAATTTTACTTGAAAGGGTTTTTACATGTATTTTTACAGGTTCATAGGTGGTTACTAGGCTACTGACCCAAAGGAATTTATTTATTTTCTTTCTTTATTTTATTTTACATTTGTTTACCGGGATAGTCTGACTGGATACATGCTCATTTTCAGCAGAGGCTCGAGGAGAAAAGTGCCACATAGTCAAACATACAAAAGGTTACACAAGAAGTTAGAAAACAATTAGAATATATATAAAAAAAGTGGTAATATACCTTACGTACATTGGCTTAGAAGTGCTCCCTAGTAGGGACTCATTTGTTAACCAGGAAAGTATTATTAGCCTAGCTGACTGTACCCGATACAATACTAGATCTTGCCTAAACTCAAGAACTTAGTTAGCAAAGACTGCCCATATCTAGGAGGGTCATAGATGAAATCCCTGGCAGGAATTTATGGTTTCCCATACAGTCATTCAGGTTACACTTAAACAGGGTCATAGAGAGGCCTTGTTTGATGTGAACTGGTAGCCTATTCCAGAGGAGTGGCAACCTCTGAGAGACATATCTGTCTCTCCAGCAGGTCCTAATTATGTTGCTGGCCAGCTTAAGGTTCCTGGAGTGGGTGACCCTTGTCCCATTTGACTTGCGGATGTGCACCATTTCCATTAGGTCTGGATCCAAGATTGCTCTCTAGGCTAGGCACAAGTCTCCACTAAGTAGTCTGTACACTGCTGAGTACAGTGACAATAACTTCAATCTTTAAATGTATGACATGTGCTGGAGACCCTGAATTATCTTGGTTAGAAATCTCTGAGGTGTCTCAAGTTGCAGCAGGTGCTCGTAAAGTACATATCAAAGGGAGCATTGTACTCAATTATTGGCCTGATCAGTGTCGAGTACAGGGGTGTTATGACCTCTTTCGCTCTTGAGTCAATGCGTTTGCTAATATGTTGTGTGACATACAATGCCTTCCTTACCACATTAGACACATAGTGGTCAAAGTTTAGGCTACAGTCAACTTGCATTCCCAAGTCTCTCACTACTGAGTTGTTAGGGTATTATTATTTGTATGATAGTCTGCAGGGATATAGTTTTTTACTGAAGGGGATGATAATGTATTGTTTTGCATTGAGTTTGAGTCCATGGACTTGGCACCAGTCAGTAGTTTGTGTAAGTCCCTCTTGAAGTATATTGACATCACTTGGGGATTCAATGACTGCAACTAATTTGGATTTGCCAGCAAACTTAGTCAGCCACAGTCCCTATTGTTTTGGCCTGAACTTCTGAGAAGTATATACCAAACAAGAAAGGGCCCAGCACTGACCCTTGTGGAAACCCACTGGTGGCAAATCTGTTGGTTGAGATAAAGTACCCAACTTTGACTGAGTGTGATCTGTCGGTGAGCCAGTTAGCAACCCAACTGACAACATAAGGGTTGATATTCAGCTGGGAGAGTTTATCAATGATGCCCAAATGTGGGATTTTGTCAAAGGCCTTGGCTTAGTCAAGGCAGGCTGTATGCACAGATTTGCCTTAGTCTATGGCTCTGGTGACATTTTCAAAGAAGTCCAACAGGTTTTGCAGGCATGACCTGCCTCTGACAAAACTAAACTGTGTCAGATCAAGGGTCTGGAGATCACCTATATCCTTATTTTTAAGTTTCATGATGATTCGTTTCATTGCCTTAAAGATAAGGCTGGTTAAGCGTATGGGTCTGTAGTTTCCAGGGTCTGTTGCTGTACCCCCTTTAAGAAGGGGGATTAAAGTTGCTGTTTTCCATTCAGCAGAGACAAAACCAGTACCCAGGATGTGGTTGAAGTGAGTACCTAATGGAAATGCAAACTCCAAAGAATTTTTTTCTCAGGTAGACAGGAAATGGTGGAGGTGTGATGGGGAACAAAGAGGTAATTGGGAACATATGTTTTGGGACTATAATGATTTGGCAGGTTTTTAAAAATGTTCCTACAGCATACTCTATCAGAAATTCTGGGTGAGAGCAAATGTGTGAGACTAAGAAAATTATTCTTTTAAGCTGGGACAGAGGATCTGAATTGTCTAGACATATTAAGGCCTTGTTACGTTTAATTCTGGTGAATGCCAAAAAAAGCAATTATTAGAAAATAGAAATCAAAGTCTAAACCAACTCTATTTGAAGTACTGAATATTTTAACAGAGACAAAAGAACCTGAAGTGGGATCTTTAGAAAAGGGAAGAAGCAAATTCCACAGAAATAAAAGGAAATTGTGTGAATAATTCATGCAGAACAATGTTCTGGAGCAGGAATAAGGTTTTAGGTGGAAGCATAGCTGGCTGAACCAACTCTGTGTGCTGTTACTGTGACTCAGCTTCCCAACCCCTCAACTTTTACTGTATTATACAGATCCATTCCACCCACCCCAGCTCTTTCACTGAAGTGCAAAAAATAAAACATGGATGTTCCTTCTACTGGCACAACAACCAGGTGGTCGGATGTATAACATGACCTGCCTCGTCCCTGCCCAGCCATTCAGGTCCTGTTTCTGTGCCCTGACCCCAACGCTCCTCTGTTGCATTTGCAGTCTGGCTACCTTGTTTACCTTTACAGACTGGTAACTACTCCTCTCTTTATTCTTCACTTGAACTTTGACTACTATTTGTTGCTGTTCCTTTCATTTTCCTTGCTACTAGGGTATTTGGGACACTTCAAGGCTGAACCAAAAGCACACCCCTTCTTGAAACCGAACAATCTTGAGGTTTGACTCAGTGATCTTGTAGAGTGAAACCACTCTGTAAAGGTGTCTGCTGACTGCATCAAGTACTCACTGTTCCCCTTTCTTGTAGTGCTCTTTGTGTAGTCTAAACCATAGCAACTGCTTGTTACATTGTAGCAAGCCATTTGCTACAATTTATAAGAATATATATATATATATATATATATATATATATATATATATATATTTCTTTTTTTTTTTTTTAATTATTTTAACTAAAACCTGAGCACCATAGTACTCTGTACAGGTAAGGTATAAACCGTAGCAATGGTTTGCTACAAATTAACAGTTGCTATAGTTTATACCCTGCCTGCATGGAGCACTATGGAGCTCAGGTTTTAGTTAAAAAAAAATAAAAAAGTGTTTCTTATAAACTGTAGCAAACAGTTGCTACATTTTATACCCTGTCTGCACAGACTCGCGTTTTAGATAAAAGGAAGAAAAGAGCTGTTTTTTATTTTTTAACTTTTTTTTTTACTTTTAAACTGTAGCAAACTGCTTACTACAATGTAGCAAGAAATTGCTATGGTTTAGACCACACACAAAACATTAAAGAGTTCAGGTTGGACCACAAATGCAATACTGTCTTTTAAAAGATGGTATTGCATCAGAGATCAGGATTGGCTGATTGCACCCCATAACAATTTGTGCCCGTGGCAGTTGCTCCTCTCATCCCACCCTAGCTATGCCACTGGTTTGAGGAGAAGGCAGGAATTGAGTAATTTATGTAATGTTGGACTGATGATAGTTAAAGGGACATATGTGATGTATAATGTACTTAAATGAAAACATGCATTACAATTTGTTTTCTTTTATATTAATGTATGTTTGCCTATGTCTTAAGTGATAGCTTAATACGGGTGCTAAAAAAAAAAAAAAAAAAACAGAATCATCCAGGCTGTCAGATGCAATTGCTCTAAGATTGGGTGTACCATTCATCCCTGATGCTATATCAGCGGATCCAGACTGTGAGGAAGTTTCTGGTAACTGCCCTTGGCCAGTTCCATTGAAAGGGAAAAAACAACTATGCCTGGGCCAAAAAGGGATTACCATAATGGTCTTTGGTAATTCTTTCTGAATCTTTAGAAGTACCTTGGGAATCATTGGAAAGGGTATAAATATATACAGGAACATTCCCGAACATGAGAATAATACAGCAGCTAACTTCCAAGCATGGCTGCAAGGATGGGATGAATACATTTTTTTCAGCTGACTGTTTTGAAAGGAGATGATGTGTTCCACACATCTGGATCAAGTCCTGGAAATCTCCTACATGGAGCTTCCACTCATAAGAGTCTGTCCAGGTTCTGCGGTTCTGCTTAGTTTGTCTGACACTATGTTCTGCTCTGACAGAACATACAAAACCTGAAGAGTCAGAAAATGCTGTAGAGCCAGCTGCCAGGTCATACCTGCTGACTGGCAATGAGGGTAAATTTTCTTGTACCATCTTGCTTGTTCAGGCACCACATCACCATAGTGTTGTCTGTGATCACTTGAAGAGGATCAGGAGTCCATAAGTGGTAAAGAACTTTAAAGGCATGAATCACTGCCAAAATCCTTTTTATGTTTTTGTGCTTTGGCACATCCTAAGGACCCCACAAGTCTTGCACTTGAACCTCTATTGACACTGCTCCCACGAATTAAGAGTCCATCTGAACATACTGGACTGGGGTCTGAAGACAGAAAATGAGCCCTGGTTTCAGAGACAGATGATCCCTCCACCACTGCAGTTCATGTTTCACAAACTCCAAGGGATGAAAGTGCTGGGTCCAACAGAAATTCAAATACTATTTAATTCTTTTCATGTACACTCTGAGAAGCCGTGGTATCATGAGGATCACTGATGTCAAGAGGCATAGAATTTTGAGGGACTCTCTAGATGAGGCCACATCTAGAACAGAGAAATCCAAGAAAATGCCCTAAGTCAGGACTTTCTCTTCTAGCAGGAACTTTATCCTTTTTACTGTGTCTATCCAACACCCCAGGAAAATAATTAATTGACAGGATATGAGGAAAGACACGTGAATGTTCAATTTGAAGCCCAGGTGGAAGCAGAGGGAGATGATTTTGTCTAAGGACTCCAAGTATCTGTATATGAAATCTGCACAAAACAGCAAGTCTTAGTCTAAATAAGGAAAAATGTGGATGCCTGTGGTTCTGCATTAGATAATCACTGGGGGCAGACACTTTGTAAATATTCAAGGTGCAGTAGATAGCCCAAAGGGTAATGCAGAAAATGGATAGTTTAAGCCAGACACGGCAAATCTGAAAACTTTCTGGAAATTGGGAGCAATTCAGTCTGAAGAAGTCTTGTGTATGAAAAAAAAGGGCGCGTGCTGGATTTTTTTGAATGATTTCTGGATTAAAAGCACAGTTTGGTTATTTATCAAAGTTCATTTATTTTTATTTTATATTTGGTTTATTTTATTTATTACGCTTTAGTGTGCAGTCAAATAAAAAAATTGAAATGGTTATGCCAATGAAATGCACTTTAAATCTATAGTGCATAAAATAGATGCTAAGTATCGCTGAGATCCACAGCCACCATGAAAATGTGATCTGGAAGCAATGCTACGGCCAACAGTAAGGTAGGCATTTGAATTTCAGAACTTTTACAAAAGTGTTTAGAAAGAACTAATCTATGGTGGTCTTCAGGAAAGCTCCTTTTTTTTGGTACCCAAAAGATTCTGAAATAAAATCCTTTGTCTTTGTGTATCACAAGCACTGCTTCTATGAGCCCTGCTTCTAGCACTGTTGGAAATGATTCTGTCTGTTCTGGAGAGTGTGAGGAAATTCTCCTGACAGGGGGAGGATTTTCTATCCAGTGCCAAGTGTATCCTCTTAGAACTATTCTCAGAACCCATTTGTCTGAGACTATATGCAGCCAGGCTGCCAAGTTGAGAGAGACAGTCTGGGGATGGAAGTACGAGAAAGAAGGGCAATGGGGGTGTAGGGGTGCTCTGTGACTCATCACAGTCATTCATTTTACAGGGGGTTGATCATCTTTTCAGAAAATAACCCCTCTTGTTTGGTTTCAAATAATTATTCTCCTGCTATTTCCTTTTGAATCCCTGACTTTTATTTGGTTGGGATTTTTGTTTGTTCCGTCTCTTGAAGAAATACACCTTTTGGGGGGAGAACTTGGATACAGGAAACATCCTAGATACTTTATCATACAGCTGTTTGAGAAAGATGACATATGTATTCAAGATTTGCTTCTTTTTAAACAGTTTTCCTTTTGAAGAAGTACATTGTACTCAAAACTATGCTTCTTCAACCTGTTTTTGCATTCTAAAGTCATAATGAAACCATATGAATGCACCTACAGTAAATAGGAATGTCAGGCATCTTGCCACATGCAATAAAAATAGTGTGCACTATGTGTACATACCACTGTGGCTCACTGGTTAATGTTCTGCATTAGAGCTCCAGGCCTGGGGTTTAGTTTTGAAAAAAAGTTACTGTCAATGTGGAATCTGCATGTTTAACCGCATCTTTATCATATTACTGAAACCTGAATCCATCGAATACCTCTTCATTGATTCGTTTTCATCGAAAAATGAATTTGTTGAAAGATAATTCCATTCCATCGAATTTTTTCCCACGGTAAGTAACCAGTGGGCCATCATCAGAAATTTGACCTTTTCCCCATTGTAGTATGATCTCAGAGTTGGTATATTTAGTTAGGGGGTGTGGGTTTTAAATTTTTCTGTTTCTGATGAAGTTGCTAGGATGGCCCACTGGTTACTTGCCATGGAAAATAAGTTGATGGATCTACTGTTCAATGAATTCAGGTTTCAATGAAAACACGTCACTGAAGAGGTGTTCGATGGCTTGAGATTTCAATAATATGACATAGACTCGTTTCACTTTTGTCTTCAAGATCTTCCTCTGTGTATTTGTGTTCTGAATGTCCTAAAATATGCTTTCTGATTAGCTACTCAAAAACTTGCATGACCTTGTAGCCTGAGTTGTGGCTGACACCAGCTATTAAAGGTTCACTACCTCAATTACAAAAAAATTAAATTCTGTACAGTGGGAGAATAGGAAACTGTTGAGGCTTCTAGGAAAATGCTGAATGGCATATTAATTGATGACAGCCCACAACATAAGCAATTTCCATATTAATGATATCACTTCTAATAAAAACTAAAAAGGGACATTATGAAGATGACTTCATCGGGTTGAAGGTGAAATAGCTTGGCTGCCAATATACAAGGCAAAAAAGATCACACAGAAGCTGTGAGGATATCAAAGGATTACATTAAATCCATATCTCATTTATTTCATGCCACAATAATTCAACAAAATCTACTGTTAACTGCCTTCACTTGCCTGGCACCACTTGCAGCTAGACAATTTCTTCTTGCCAAGATCCTGCTCAAGTCATTCTCTTAAGCAATCTAAGGAAACCTGAGGTAATTCAACTGATATATATATTTTTTATAGTTGACTTGTACAAACAATTAACATCAGTACACTAGAAAAGCAATTTGTATTTTCACATGAAAAAGAAATATTCAATCTGCCTTGGCAGTATATGTGCTAGCGGTAAAATTACTTCCAATATTGCCATTTTTGTGTTATTTCTTCCTTTCTTTATTTAACTATGTGAAATGTAGACTATAGCAAGCAAAACTGCCAGTGGTGCAAAAGCTGTCAGCTTTTAAAATACACTGTTCACAATAAGCACACTTACTGCATACAACTTTGTCTGCCATTCTCATTGACAATAAGCACTTGTCTAGATATAATATGTAAGGCATCATGTAGCAGAACCATACTATCGTCACTCGGTTTTAATTAGACTGTATTGAACTGTATTGCTATTGTTAGTTCTTATTTTAATAAATTGTTGGTTTATTCACATTTGCTACTTGATAACTTCTATTAAAGAACACTTTAACACAAAGACTGCACTTCAGACCATCTGGTTTCGGTGGTGCAGCGGTAGCATTGTCGCCTCACAGCAAGAGGTTCTCCCATTTGATTCTTGGCTGGAGTGCCTTCTGTGTGGAGTCTGCATGCCCTCTCCGTGGTTGAGTGGCATTCGAAAGACATGCGTGAATGGGAGTGCCTTCGTTGAAAGTTGGGCTGGCACCTTGGCACCATAAAGAAATATCTATTGTCAATCATTAGCAGACTGGAGTTCTTCTGTGGTGACCCCTAACCAGGAAAAGCCGAAAGAAGAACAACAACATTCATTTGGCTGGACAGGACTCATCTGATGTTAATTTTCAGATGTTACCCCAATCACAGCAGTTTAAGGATATTTTATCAGAAACTAAAATGACAGGTTTCATGAGAAACTTCTTTCAGATCTATTGGGCATTAGCAAAGAATGAAGGAGTGGACACAAATACTGTAAGCACATTGAAGACAGTATGGACTCCCATTCTAGAACTGGTGAATATGGATGTTAGATGGAGGGCTGCTGAGTGACACTCTAGACAATAGTGAACAAAATGTGTGCCTGTTTGGAGTTGGTCCCGATGAACCATCTGTAAAGTTAGTAAACAGAAACAGAAAAGGAGAAGTGTGTACTAATTATGTTGGCCGTACTAGCAGGGAGCTGTTCAAAAGAATGTATGAACATAAAAGAGCTGTGGAAACTGGCAATGAAGCAAATGCTTTGGGTAAACATTACAAAATGGGGGGTTGTAAAATCAATTTTAAATTTTTGGTTTTGGGAAATATTGCTGACTATGAGATCAAGTTGAATGCTGAGGAGGAGTTGGGATGGTTGGAATATACGTGGCAGGTTAAGTTAAATGCCTGCTATCCCCCTGGGCTAAACAACAGAGAAGATTTTGTAGCCTATTTGAGAAAGAAAGGGTTAAGACATTAATTGGGAATGTCATGTGATGATATTTTTTAGTATTTAATGAATGAAGTGAGAGGTTTTAATTCAGTCTGAAGAAGTCTTGTGTATGAAAAGACGAAAGCGCGTACTGGATTTTTACTGAATTTCTGCATTAAAGCACAGTTTGGTTTATCACCGAGTTTATTATTTTTATTTTTATCAGTTATTTGGTTTATTACGTTTTAAAGTGAGCAGTCCAGTTAAAATTGAAATGGTTATGCCAATGAAATGCACTTTAAATCTATAGTGCATAAAATACTAATTCATAGGCAGTTGAGTTCTTTAATACTCACTATTCCATACTGAAATGAAGAGGAGGCTGCAGAAATATTCAGAAAGTGAAAAGAGTTAATTCCGTTTACCTTTGCACTAATAATGCGCTTTAAAAATACAAAGCAATGGGTACAAATGAGCAAGAAATAATGTATTTTTTTTACTTGAGCACAATAAACTCTGTTGGAAAAATAAATAAATGTGATTTATGTCAAATATTACAAAAAAATATCACTTTAGCATGGAAAATATACACAACACAAAATAGACAAAAACATGTTAGAACTGACTTTCTGACATACCTTCTTCAGAATTAACTTTGAAAAAATAAAAAGAGGCTTTGTGGGAAAAGTTTTAAATAAAATACAGCTGTGTTAACTAAACGTACCATAACAGTTACTTGTCCAAATGATCATTGTTGCAGTAGCCTTAGCCATATGGGTTATATCCTGCTAAGGGTATAACATTTTCACATTCCCTGGAATGTATAAGAGGTCTGTAACTTTGACATCTGTGTATGCAATGTATAAAGATCTATAACTTTGATATGAGGTGGTACATGAATTATTCACGTCTGAAACCTTTCACAGGTACAAAACTTACCAAAGCAGGCCACTGCAGCTGTTTGGTCTTTGATCCCTGAGTCTGGCTAATATCTTTTGTTTTTGCCCAGACCAGCTGGTACTCCACCAAAAATAACTGGAAATCTTCATGAACTTTTACCCATTCTCGTTTGTCCCACTCAAGGTCATCAAACTCCACATATACCTGCAGAACACAATAACATCAACATCAGTGAACGTGAACACACACACACAGCAATCATACATGACACACTGCAGAAAGTATGGCATAAACACAAACTCTTGACATTTTACAATACATGCCATTTTATGGTTTTACTTCTTGGAATGTAAGAAAAGTAATTTGACCAACAACCAAAACAGGCATAAAGGATCTCCATTTAATGCCTCATCCACAGGGCTGAAACACAGTAGCATAGTACCTCCTACACTGCACTGCAGCATCAGTGCTAGAATATAAAGTTGAGTGATTTGTTGTGGGAAAGCAACCCACTAAATTCTGAACTTCAGGAAAAGAAAATGCGCTGATGAATGATATAATCAGCAGGCTGCAAGTAACAGGTTACATAAATATACTCTTGGGATACTTCTCCCTACTAATTTTCTAATACACATTTTTTCTGCCACACCCTATCATTTGACAACAGCTGTGTAGAGCTACACCTCCCTAATATCCCTTACCATGACTGGGTAAAGAAAAGAGCACCCTGATGACAAGGTGAGAGCTCTTCTTAGTGACGTTTTCTGTCTGCTATGTATACTCCACTAATTACATTACCATGCTGTAATGTATATACACATGTTTTTGTTTCTTTGCTTCTTTATTTATTTACTTCTCTCTGGGCGGAGACCCAAATTGGTCTTTTATGATCAGTGTTCTACCTTGGTTAACAAATTCAAATAAATAAATACACCCCCCCAACCAAACATATTTTGCAGTGACATACTCCATTCAGCTTCTGAGCACATGACTGCCTGCTGCTAATGTTCTGGTGACACTCTTCCCCATCCATGCGCATGTCATGCAGTGACACTGATGCAGTCTGTGTGCACATGCCTGTACTGGTACACATTAACTGCTGCTCATAGTTCTGATGTTACTCTTCCCACCCATATGCACATCTCATACACATTCATTTTACAGATTGCCTAAGTGCCTTCCCTTCTATACATTTTGCCACCAATTTCACCAGCAGTAGGAGAAGGGATCACCCACCTCTGACCTAACTGGGTAGCTGATAACCACTGAATGGCCATAGACACTGGGTAATTCAACAGTTATCTGGAAAGGGCTGGTGGTGGTGCTGGTGGCAATGGCAATGGAGAGCAGTTAGGGCATGAAGAAAGACAAATGGACAAACACAGAAAGAGTTTCCTGACTGTCAACACATTAACTACATAACAAGTGTAAAGGAACAGTCTGGTAGTCTGGTACAGCAACAGTTAGGTCCAAAGTATGGAAAGGTTTATGGACCAGGAACAACCCTATAAAAAATGCCTTTGAAGGTTCTTATGTAGAGGTGCTAGAAGTTGCGTATTAATAAAGTGAGTTTGCTGCCATCTTTGTTCTTTCTTATTATTTTTGTGTTGTCATAACAATCTTATTAACATCTGGCTTCTGGGTTTTTGTAATAAAAATACAGCAAATTTTCATTTGCATTAATCTAACCCTTCTAAAATTATTGTCTGCTAAAAAACATTTTCATTCTCACAGTTTACAGAAGTATGGGCCAGGGGGATGTAATGCTTGAAACAGTATCTGAGAGCACCTGCTAAGAACTGTGCAACAATATGGATCAGATACTGCCACGGAAAAATCAAGACTGCTGTGCCCTTTCCATTTATATTTTCTCCTGAAATGTACTCATCTGACGTAAAACTGACAAGCTGCCTCACAGTCCTATGACCACAGTAAACTCAAGGGATTCTGGTCCTTTACTGTATCATCGTTTCTGCGGCTGTAGTACTTACTTCTCATTGGTTGTACTTGTTTTGTTGAAGGCTTTCATCCTGTCCTTTTCACAGCAGATTGATTCCCAAGCATGTATTTACCTACTACTGCTTTTTCCATCTTATCACTTCTTAACTTTCCTCACCTAATCACATTTCCTACCTCTTCTACTCACAGCTGTCCCCTTCATATCCACTTAGATGTCCACATTAATTCCTTACTCTGGCCAGTACTCTTCTCTGAGTGTGCACCTTGCTGCATACTGTTATCTGTTTTCCTCCACAGATTTGTACAACTTACCATATATGCAACTATCCTGCCTTCCTTTATCAGTTATTTCTTTACAGGAGTCATGCCAGATTAGTTTGAAATAAGCTAAATAACTGAAATTATAGTTCTGTCACTTTCACCAATACACATTTGCATTTCAATCTTCTGTTCCCATGCTAATAGGATTTCTGTAGCCCATGTAAGGCATGATTCCTTCGTATAACATGTCCATGATCTAACAACGTATATGTTTTACCTATGCATATGTCTTAACTGTAGGGAGCTTTGCTCACTGGTCCTTCTCTAAAATCTCACCTTCCCTAGCTATTTACCTACCTGTTCACATAAACAAGTGTCTTTATATTAACTGCCTTACCACTAACCTTGTAGCTACTTTGTGCAGATTCCCTAGCTCTTATGCTCTTTTACCACAGCTGATTTTCCATGCTCCAAGGTCATTTACCATTTGCCAGGACTATCTGCTAACTTGTATTTTTTCATATGTAGAACTCAGGCAGATTTTTCTCAAGTGGAATTATTTCTGGTACTTCTACATTCAAAGAAGAAATGTTTATATTTTGTTTGCTTTTTTTTTGTCGTCCTCCAGTTGCTTTGACAACCTGCTAAAGACTACAATTGTAGCAACCCAACCACCTCTTGCAGAGACTTTACATTGCTTATGACCAAGCTCTTTACAAGACAGTTAAAAATGGCACCAACGTTTCCTGTCATGCTACATTACTAATACTCCTACCAACTGTTCAACTTTCTGACCAATTAAAAAGAATAAACTTTTAAGCCATCTAACCCCTCGGGCTCCTTTCTATTGTTCAGTTCCTACTGCTATTATTTATTTTCCATAAAGTATTTTCTGTCTCTTTAAAAAAGTCACCTTGTACTCTCTTCTTTGTTTAGTTATACAGACACCCCATATTCAATGGTCACAACAACAGGTATCTCAGCACACAGTTCTAGTCCACAACAGAATGATCTTCAGACTCACCATGTTCTCTCTTTCTTCCCACATTCTACATATCTGACATCTGAGTCAATGGAAGACTTCATAATCTGCAAGTACAAAATACATTTTCACACTATAGAGACTATGAACCCACAGTAGTGCTGCTGCAGTAGCATTGTCACCTCACAACAAGATGTTATTGTGTTTGATTCTCAGCTAGAGCGTCTTCTGTGTGGAGGCATGCATGAATGGACATGCCTTCGTTGAAGGTTGTGCGTCAAGGCTGGTAACTCGGCATGTAAAAATCCACTACATTAGCGGACCGGAGTTCCGCTGCGGCGATCCCTAACCGGGATAAGCCGAAAGACACAACAACAATAACAAAAGAGACTATGAGGCCAGGTAATCTTTCTTTGCGGCTAACATTTCTTTATTTCGCCTAGCATCCTCTGCAAAGACTTGTCTTTACAGGGAGCAAATCGGGGGATGGTTAGAGATGAGACCACAATAAACCCACAGATTTCACCATTTAACAGCTTTCTTAGATCAACAATATGCTTTACATGTATTTTTTTCAGTTTGGAAAGAAATATAAGCATTCAGTTCACAACTCTAAGCTCCAGGAACTTGTTAACTTTAGTTTTATCTTGACGCCTCTACAGAACCAGTGCTGTTTTACAATGAATCAGAATTTAAATCCAGACTGGAGAATTATACAGCATTCTGACATATAAGGTGAATGACATGTAAAAGTGGGGTCAGGACAGCCATACCATTTTGTCAAAGTACAGGTTTACAAAACATACCTTCAGTGCAGAATTAGTAGTGAATCTACTACTGAGTTGATACAGTTCACTGAATGCAGTTTGCAGAAAATTCAGACCTACTCTGCTACTACCGTGCCTGATGTGGATATGGACTGTTGCCAAAGGTCAAGTCTCTCTCCATCCCCAAAGTGCAGCAAACTCAGAGCTGATTATATTAAGTAGAGGAATTTGGATAACATTGCCCAAAATGTCCCAAACCCACCCCACAGAAAATTATGTTTTTGGAAATTTTGTGAGAGGCTATTTGCTTTAGGGCGGCCACGGTGGTGCAGTGGTTAGCATTGCCACCTCACAGCAAGAGGTTCTCTGGTTCGATTCTCGGCTGGGGTGCCTTCTGTGCGGTGTCTGCATGTCCTCCCTGTGGTCGCGTGGGTTTCCTCCGGGTGCTCCGGTTTCCTCCCACATCCCAAAGACATGCTGCAGGTGGATTGGACACTCTAAATTGGCCCTAGGTGTGCATGTGAGTGTGCCTTCTGTGGAAGGTTGGGCGCCGGGCTGGCAACTCGACACCGTAAAACTCCACTGCCATTCAATGTGTGGACAAGGTGATCCGCTGTGGCGACCCCTAACCGGGAAAAGCCGAAAGAAGAAGAAGAAGTGAGAGGCTATTTGCTTTTGCCAAGCTCACTTTCATTTTCAAGGAGTTTGCTCTGGTGCTGATTTCTGCAGGATAGGTATGACGAAGTCATGCTCACAGATATAACTTTTTGCCACTCTGAAAGTGCTCTTGGTAATGAATGAATGAGGTACACATTATGTGTGTATGTGTGTGTGTGTGTGTGTGTGTGTGTGTGTGTGTGTGTGCATGTGCACATGTGCATGTGGCCATGTGCATGCAGATATATGCATGTATTTAATAAATGGGCTAAAAAAATCATGCAGTATTTGTGGGGTAATAGAAGTGTGCGAAATATACTCAGTAACACACCTCAAAATAAAAACCCTGTTTAATAACTGCACCAGAGGAAATCTCAGTTAAACTAAATATACCCAACATGAAGTAAAAGCCATCAGAAAGTCATAAAATAAAAGATTATGTAAAATAAAAGCTGCATAACCTCTAAACAATCTTGCAAAGCAATATGCACGAACATATGAAAAAACCCAGGAGAATAAAACTAATGATTAATAATGATCATGAAATTAGAAAGCAGGCAAAGGTTTGAGGCCATAGCCTGACCTAATCCAGACTCTAATTATTACCAGCCCAGCAGTTTGAAAGGAACCACAAACTTAGACCCAGTCTGTAAACTCAAACCCCTTCCAAATTACTCACTGTTGCTTATGACCACCCTCTTAGTAGAAATCCAAACATTACAAAAGGCACTGGAGTTGCCCATATCAAAACATAAATGTCAATTATTCAACCCAGAGCCCCCCAACACACATACACATACACACACATATATATATATATATACAGAAAATTATTCATTTTTTTATTTACTAAAAAAAAAAAAAAAAAAAAAAAATTAAATTCTCATATCACCCATTTCAGTCTACAGTCCTTCATCTGGCACAAACCCATCCCCTTAATTTCTGAAATGTTAAAGGAATGCTCAGTTCCATGCACGAACATGTTCTTAACTCCTCTGTTCCACATGCAAAAGGCTAAAACTGATCATTTTTATTTATGTGCGTTTACAGTTATTTTTGCTGGATGATACTGGCTTGCAATAACTGCTCCTACCTATAAGTACTTGAATCAGCATTTCATATCAGTATTTTTTAAATCGTAAGTGTATGGTGTGTGTGTGTGTGTGTGTGTGTGTGTGTGTGTGTGTGTGTGTGTGTGTGTGTGTATGCATATATGGATAATAATTCCTGAGTAAAAATACATTTAAGTTGAACTTAGCATAAGAGTGGATGTTTGAGTGATCACTGCTGGATTAGCCTTAACTACATGGGTTATATTCTGCCAAGGATATAACAGCTGGCCAACTTCCAAAGCTACTTACTTCTAGAATCCAACATTTCCAAAAAGCCACAGATGAAGCCAAGCCCCTGGTAGAGTGGGCCTTGACCCTGCCTGGAGTAGATTTGTCATGATGAGTTTAATAAAAGGTTATATCCTTAGACAACTATTTTAAAATAATCTGTTTTGAAACAGGTTGCCCCTTTTTCTTAACGTCACAAGAAATGACCAATTGATCAAAGATCTGAAAGATTTAGTTCTGTGAAGACAGTACCTGAGTTGTTTGAGTGCATCCAAGGTATTGAGTATCCTTTCTCCCTCACTTTTAGCTTCAGGAAATAAAACAGGGGGATGGAGAGTCTGGCTTAAAGTAAACTTGGATACTACTTCAGGCATAAAAGAAGGATTAGTTCTCAAAGAAACACTATCTCCCTGGAAAACGAGGTAGGGTTGACTCACCATAGGAGCTTGCAACTACGACACTCTTCTTGTAGAGGTCACAGCAATCAGTAAAACTGTTTTCCATGTTAAAAACCTCAAGTTGGCCAGATTAGCTGGTTCAAATGGATCAAGTGTTAGCTTTTCTAACATAAAATTAAGATCCCAATTACGGGACACCAGTTTATTTGGAGGCCTCTTATACATAATCCCTTTCAAGAACATTTTGACATGAGACTGCTTTGGAAGAGTAGGTTCCATGTGCAGACATGTTGAAATGGCCAATAAATGAACCTTGATGTAGGACTAAGTAAGGTCATAGAACAGTAACTCACACAAATAGTGTAAAACCCCAGAACAACTGGCCCTGAATAGCAAACTTTCTTGCCTCCATTAGTGCCTGTTGCATGTCCTCAGAAAATAGGTGCCTAAAAAGAACTAAGACCCTATAACCCAGACAGTTAATTGAAAATAATGAGAGGCAGCTCCTAAATGGTTTATCCCATGCATGGGTCCCCTCAATTATGTATGCTATGATCCCAGTTATTCCCATTAGGGATAATATATAATTATCGTACATGATAGATAAAGCCAATCTCTAACCAAATGGGATTAGCTAATTTGATCACAAAAAGGGAAACTGGCTAGGCTTAAAATGGCCTGCAAGGGCAGCTAGCCAAGTGCTTACCTATGAACCTGTGATTGATGTTGGGATATATCAAACACCCCTGTTCTTGTGTGGGTAGATCCATTCCATGAAGAAGCTTGTGATAATTGCCCCTGGATATTTCCAAAAGAAGGGAGAACCACAGTTGCCTGGGCCACAACAGAGTCATCACAATGACCTTGTGGGATTCATTCTGAACCTTCAGAAATACATTGGATATTAGTGGAAAGGTATACAGGAAAATTCCTGTCCAAAGAAAAGGCATGTGTCTTCCAGGCCTGGAAGGCAAAGAGGTCTACTTTAGGAAATCCCCACAGATGGATCAAATCTTGGAAGATCCTCTGGTCTAGTTTCCATTTGTGATGATCTGCCTGGTCCTGCTCAGCTTGTCTGACACACAAGTTTGCTCTGGGTGAATGTAGAGTGAGATTGTGCTGTGAAGCTATATCACAAGCTAACATGGTTAGTCAGCAAAGGGGGTATGATTGGTTCCCATTTGCTTGTTGATGTACTACATCATCTGGGGGGGGGGTGTCTAGCCCCAACTATCCAGCCTAAGTGGATTTTGATACAGGCTTATTAGTGACCTCTGCCCTGAACTCCACCTAGATAAAACTGGTCCTGTTCAGCAAAGTGTGCAGAAGGTCACTCTAGTCAGTTTGTGTGGGGTTTGGAAACTGCTGGTCATTACTTCTTTAATTTTAGCCAGTGAATTTGTCTTTTCGGATACAATTACTGGCTACTAAGTGCACTGCCTGGATGTTAGCAAAGAAGACATTCAGAGAACTTGAAAGAAAATCAGTCATAAAAGATGAGGAGAAAACACTGTTTGGGAAGAATCCTGAAGCTGTTCAGCAAAAAGCAGTTCAAGTTCCAACTTTGGTGCAAGACATGGCTTCCAGTAATCTAAAGGGAAAAATAAAGCAATTGTGCTCAGAGCTGATTAAAGTAAACAAAACAATGAAGGAGTATTTCAACTCAAATAGCAAAAGGCTGGAAAATATGGAAGGAGCTTTAAACAAACATTCAGATGAGCTGATAAAAACTGCAAAAATCAGAGGTCAAAATGAAGAAAAAGGCTGTCTAAGTATAAGACAGTCCTAGAAGAGATGTTTAAAAAAACGGTAGAATTGGAGGACAGAGCACATAGGGAAAACATGAGACTTTCTGCTTTATCAGAGAAACTGGAAGGAACAGATGGTATTAATTTTATGAAAGCATAAATAAGAAACCAGACTGGTATTCAACAGCAGGAGGTGTTAACTGAAAGGGTGCATCATGTGTATGCTCCAAACCTGGCCATGAGAAAGCAGCAAATACCTTTAATAGTAAAGATGCAATCTTACCGGCAGAAAGTTGATTCTGGCAAAACTGTGGCAGAAGGACAAAGTACTAAAAGCTGTAGACAGCAGAGCATTTGTGGAAAATGATTACTCACTGTATACCATACAGAAGAGGAATAATTTTATTCCAGCAATCAGGGACTGTTAAGAAGCAGATGTAAGATTCAACCTGTTGTATCTAGTTATCTTCAAAATATTTTTTCCTGGAGGAGTTATTTTTTGATGCAGAACATGCTAAGGAGGAAATACAAAAGTATGTCAAACAGAAGAGAATTCTGCTTCTTATTCTTCTGATAATAAAGCTCATAGAGAGACTATGCCGGCTAAACCTTATTCAGTGTTCCAAAAGAAAATGCTTGACAAACAGAAAAAAGCACAGAAGTTGACTAGAAAAGCTAGGAGTATGTTGGAAACATTGAAAGCCAGACAATGCAGTTGGGAGATGGAGATCAACAAAAAGAAAACCAACTACTTGGAAATTAATGAACAAATGTGGGAATACAAGGTACCGGTGTTACATTTCCGAATTACTATGGAATAAGAAAACCTGGAAATATTGGACTTTTCTGACTTGTAAGGGACTCAAAATTATATGCCCTACTTCATGTCATTAATGTTTAGAAGAACATTAAGGAGGGGAGAAAAGGAAGGAAAGAGGTAACTAAATAAAACAAATTTTGTTTTTAACAGCAATTTTATAAAAAATGACAAACTGCATGCTATAAAGTAAAACGTTTTCAGTTATTTTTGTGTGTAACACTGATACTAAAATAAATAGGTGCCTCTTTTTTCCTTCTTCTTTCTTCGTTCTGGGGGAGGTGTCTGAGAGTTTTCATTAAAAGAAAAACTTTGTAAGACATGACATAGGTTCAAATGGATATGACAAGAAACAACTGTATGAAAGACCAACCTGTCAAACATTAGTGTATGCATGTAACACGAAGCTGAAACTAGACATTAAACAGCTGTTACACACAACAGGTGGGAATAATAACTTCTTATCAAAATGACATACTTTCCATAGTATCTTTAAATGTGAATGGTCTCACAGATATATTCAAAAAAAGAAAGAGAAGTGAACTACATTAAAAAAAATCAGAGTGGAAATAGTTGTGCTACAGGAGACACATTTGGAAAGAACTGATCGTATACATTTTTTTTTCAAGAGTTTCTTTTTTTAACAAGAAACATCTTTATTACATTATCACTTAGGGGTACACAAATCAGGAAAGAGTAAGCTGGAATTTCCTGGAGAAAACTGGCAAAGGAACCAAGGTATTGGAAACAAATAATTAAAGAGGGAAAGGTAACAGAATGGGAAGAGCCCAGGAATTAATTTGGACTGTAGAACAGAGATTGCCTTCCCTATCAAGGATTGATATCAAAGTATTGGCAAAGAAAGGAACAGGGGATCCTAAGTGAAACACCACCACTGGTAGAGTTTTTATTAGAATATGGAACAGAAGCTGCTGTTAAAAGGGGATAATTAGTGTGGCTTATAAAAATATTGCATGATAACTGTAGGAATCAATCAAAGGAGGTTAGAAAGGATTGGGAAGAGAGTTTGAATAAGCAATTCACAAAGAAACAATCAGAGGACATATGTATGGCTCCCAAATATGCAACAAAGTCTAGAAGATTTGGGATCTTTGCTTGGATGCGTTTGTTAGGTGTTTTTATACCCCAAGCAGGCTCCAAAGAATTTTTCCTCAGGTAGATTGCAAATGTTAGAGGTGTGTTGGGGAATAAAGAGGTAATTAGAAACCATTTCTTTTTTGTGTAGTATAATAAGTTGGCAGACTTTAAAAATTTCCCTGCGAACTAATCTGTCAGAAATAGTGGGTGAGCAAATTGGTGTAACTGATAATTTAATAAAGATGTTTCTTGTTTAGAAAAAAAGCTTTAAAATGCACCTCAGACAATCTAAAAAAAGCATGGCTTCTGGGGCCTAGCAGACTCCAGACTCCCAGATTAATGCACTTCCTTTCTCCATGGTTATACTGAGCAGCCTTCATCAGTTAGAGTGTGTTGAAAGGATGCAGGGAAAAGGAGGGATGAAGAGTAAGACTAAATTTCTCTCTCTAATCACTTTTTCTTCAGCCAATCACTGGATCAAAAAGGTGGGGAAAAGGTCTAAGATGCATTTCAGAGCATCTAAAAAAATCAGTGCTTCTGGCAGCCTAGCAGCCCCCAGATACTCCACTTAATTTTGATATTTTCTCCACATTTATTGTAGTACAGCATTGCTCAGACTATATTGAAACAGTTTACAAAAAAGCTGAAGGTTAAGACAAAACATGAGAAAAAGGAAGGAAAACCGTAAGCTGGATTTTATAGAGATGCCAGGTTGAGGAGGACATCGCTGGGGAATTTGAAATGGGGGAGCAGTACGTAGCAGAGAGTGCCATGAAAACTCTTCATCTAGGACATCATTTCTGCTCAGATCAGCCTTGAATATGTGAACATTTTATTAGCTGCTGAGAATTTGTCAATAAGTGATCTGTGCATATAATATGACATATTATTTGAGAGAGAGAATTATTACAGTTTTCCATGCATTTGTGCATTTTTGTGAGTGCATTATTTGCAAAGATGTTTTTACTAAGTATGGTCACTTCTACTCCTGTGAGTTGTTCTGAGTTGCCTATGCAAAGAGAAATAAACAAGAGTGTGTGTGTGTGTTTTATGCGTTACAATTGCTGTGGATACTCAATTGATTTGATGGAGGGAAAATTGTTTCAGGGTAAAACTTCTGATACTTTTCACTGCAACTGCGACAAAGTTATTGATGGTGCTTTGCCCGCAGTGATTCTCAGCTTTTCTGCCTGCATGGAAATAGCAACTGAATTACACTAGCATTGTATAACATCTTTCCCTTATCCACAAAAACTACCCTATGAGACCCCTGTTAAAACCCAGTCCTTAACCCTAAACAGCCTACCCTACTGCAGGACCAGACAAAATGGATATGCACTTTCCAAATGTCTCTGTTGCCATTTTGGTAGATTTGGACATACTTAGGCAATGTAACAATCGTCTTATGTTTTAAGACAACCAGTTAATCATTAATGAAAATAATATGGCATGCAAGAGATATAAATACACAACTTCCTCGGAGGCAAAAATCTTGCTTACAAACAAGGTTGTCATGAATACCCACACAACATCCCTCACACACACTGCTTACCGCTTACCACACACACACACACACACACACACACACACACACACACACACACACACACACACACACACACACACACACACACACACACTGTCTTATGCTAAGGCATTTAAAAGAAACATTCCCAAATCTCAAGGACGTTCAAGACACCTAACAGCAACACTTCTCTGCAGAAAACACTGAAGTACACACCAAAAGCAACACCAAACATTTTAGTAAGTCTACACCCAATGGTTTCCTAACAGCAAAGCCCACAAGGCAAGCATGTACTTTACCTAATACTCTTGTCATTGGGGAATCCATTATGTGACACACAGATAGCCCACTCACCATTTTAGACAAATGGTTATTTGCCAATCTAGAGCCAGGATCCACAATACCATGCAGCTCTCAAGTCACTGATCCCCAGGTACCAATATAGCTCTATCACTGTCCATGTGACTGCAAATAACCTGAGATGTACTTCACTGGAGTATACAAAAACAGACATAATGGATTTCTCAGAATACATGTTACAGATAGCTACGAGCCTTGTACTAAGCATCATTCTACCTTCACCAAGGATGATTCCATAGTATGAACATAAAATGATTGATTTTAATAACTGTCTTAGCTCCTAGTGTCACCCCAGAGGGATCCAATATCTATCAACATGACAGGAAATAGTCAATAGATCACATCCCTTTGCCAAGGATGGGTTGCACCTATTCCCCCCCCCCCCCCAAGCTTTCAGATATTGGCTAAAACTTTATTCACCCCCTTAAAGCTTTTTTTTAGAAAATGCCAAAGAGACAAAACTACTAACATAATGAAAAAGTCTCCAAGCAGCCTAAAGGGGTTACTGTTCAGTGTTAGGAGCCTAAACAAAAACTCTCACACCCTTCAAGCCCTTTCACTCTGGAGAATGTAGACATCTGTGCTGTGACCAAAATTTGGTTTGTAGTCATAGAAAGTACTCTGGCAGTGCAAGACTACATACCCTTCCACACATTTAGACCAACAACAGCACAGACTGGGGCCAAGGGTGGAGGTATCTTGAGCTACGTTAGCAACAAACATACTTCTAGGTTGGTTAAACAGGATGATACCATGGAGCTCATCCACGTGCATGTCACCATAGGTAAGGTCCCTCGCCATATCATGGCTAGCTATAGGTCATCATCTATGCCTCTAGAGTTTTATAACTTTTACTTAAACCTACTAGAGGTGCTCACCATCCAAGCAAGCACCCTATTCATGGGGGACTTTAACTACCCTCTATAGACTGGGAAAGTTAAACTGCTTCAAACTCACATGCACAACACTAACTTGACTTTATTAATACAAATATGCTGGAACAGATACTGCACACTCCGACCAGAGGATCAAACATACTGGGTCTGGTACTCACCAACATGGGACATTATTGCACCCCACCCTGTGTCGGGTCCTGACTAGTGAGGTTGGATCACAAAGCTGTCTCCTTTGAAGTGAAAATCAACACAGAAAACCCAACTAAACCAGTAAGAGTTAAGAACTATTCAAAAGCAAATTACATCCTATTAACTGAAAGTTTGTCAAACTTCAAGGCTCCCTTTAACCCAGAGACCACAGCTACCTATGCAGAATTACTCACATAGATCCTATGCAAACATGTGAATGGCTGCACGGGGGCTGCCGTACCTACCAGAAGTAAATCCAAATCAAACACTAGAAACAAACTCCACTGATTGAATCCTCAGCTAAACAGTGTATATAAAAAAATAAACAGAACTCATGGCCAGAACCAGGAAGAGCAACTAACACTAAAAACAAACTCCACTGATGGAATCCTCAACTAAACAGTGCATATATAAAAAATGAACAGAACTCATGGCTAGAATCAGGAAGAGCAACTCCCTTAAAGACAGGTGCTCTCTTATACAACTAAACAAGAAACTAAGAGGTATAATTAAGTCCAACAAGACCAACTATGAGGTCAGGATAGCCTTGCAGGCTAAGGACAATCACAAGGCCTTCATCTATGTCTGGTACCTTAATGGTAACACACAGTAGTGTGCTGAATTGGTAGTGAATGGTAACACTTTCACTGAGCATGGTGACACAACAAATCCACTGGCTGACAAATTCAGCACATTTACCACCCTTACTCATCCGCAGCTCCACCAGGTAAAATCCGCTCCAACATACTAACCCCAACTATTAGCAGGGACCAGCTGCTGGCAACAGTCACTAATGCCAAGAACACCACCTCTATGGGTCCCAACAACATCCCTGGTTGCCCCATGAACAGTCTAAAATATGACCTATCAGGACTACGTGAGGCACTCTTCAATAAAGCCTTGAAACAGGCTTTGTTCCAAGTGAATGATGATCTGTGTGACAAAAGGAGGTACTGCCAGCACAGCTAGATGGAATTTTGTAAATAATTATATGTCATTTGTAAATATCAAACTGATCCGTACAAGATGCTGGTGTTACAAATGTATTAGAACTGTATGACATGTGTATATCAAACTGATTTATACAGATGTCTGTGTTGAAAAGGTATTTCTAATGTGCTTGTGTTTGAAATATATGCACAGTGTGCCTTACTAGAAAGAACAGAAATGTGCAATCACTATTGTAACTGTTTGAATGTATATGTTTTAACAGAGAAAACTGGAGGGTTAACCTCAATCCAGCAAACTTTATAAAATATCTGAAATTAAATCACTTTATAGGCTAGGCCATAAATATGCTATCGCAAAGGTTCTCAAGGCAGCCAGAGACACAAAGTCTGTACAAGGAAGATGTCTGTATTGTCTTTGGGGTGAACTAATTACTACCCTAGAAGTGTGTGGAGGAGTGCAATTGTTTTATGACTTCCAGCACCTGCCAAAGATCTGAGCAAAAGCCCCTGTGTGTGTATTTTTACGGGTAGGTGCTATATACTGGCAGCTGCCAGCAATGGGGTTTTGCATGAGAACTAGAAGTCAGATGACAAGAAATTATGTCATCCTGCAAGCTATCCCAGCAGTAATATTTTAGATATTATTTTGAGAAGTCTCTTAGTGAGACAGCATTCTGTATTCTGTCTTGGGCCTGACAACAACAAGAAGAACCACTCACCACATAATCTGCCTCACTCTATGAAGTAAGTTATTAGGGTATAGTAATTTTCTTAGACTCATTCAGGAATATATTGAAGCATGGTTTAGATATTGTTTTTTCTTTATTTGTCTAAGCCTGTCCTGCGATATTATTTTAAATGTTTCCTGTGATTTAAACTCTGATGTCACTATGAATATACATTTAGTTTTGTCTTTATATTTAAACCTTTCATTGTGGCTGATCTTTGTAGAGATTTTTAAGTTTTGAGAGCACTTGCATATTTATCTGGTGACACGGTTTGGGCCATTCCTAATAGCCTTGCTCTTGGTCACACTACCATTTGTATTAGTATTAATATTACACACTAAAATTGGACACAATTTGTTAAGGGCCATAAAGTAGCTTGCAAGTTCTGGTGACGGTGGTAACTACTTTATAGTCTAGGCAGAAGGGGGCATAGCTAGTAAACCTCAGCCAGCCTTTCCCAGGTATGTGTGTGTGTGTGTGTGTGTGTGTGTGTGTGTGTGTGTGTGTGTGTGTGTGTGTGCGTGTGTAAAACAAATCTTCAAGAGTGTGTGTCAGCTACTTGGGCAGGGACACAAGGCACTGGTTGGACAGAGAGAGCACTGGAGGACTTCGCTTGGAACCCTGGCTAAGAACTCAACTCTATAGCTGTGCCAGTCGGGAGTCTTACTGGGGATCTGGAGAAAGAGTAAGAAACCAGCTCTGGACTGATTGTGGTCTGTGTGTGTTCTTAAGAGAAAATGCACTTGATGCAGAGAGCTGCATCTGGAAATACTGTATGTGTGTATCTGTTATCCTCCCAGTGAACGTCCTCCACAGGTGCCAGTGGTGAGGATTGAGGCTCCCTGATTACTGGTCCAATGGTGGCCCATCACAGACTGCAACAGTCATTCCCCTCCTCAAGGCCAGACCATCAACTGATCCAGGGATCTACAGACCCATCAGTCTAACAAGCCTAAAATGCAAAAGTATGAAATTAATCATAGATATGCTAAACAAGGACATTGACAACCTGCAGACACTAGATTGGCTTTTTTAAGGGATGGTCATGTCTACTTAACCTGGCTGACTTCTTTGAGAGAGTCACAAAGGCAATGGATGAGGGTAAAACATACTGCATATCATGACCTAGTCAAGATACTAGATACATTATCCCACTTAGACATTGTTGATTAGCTCTCTGAAATAGGCATAAATGCCTACATAACTCCCTGAATTACCAGCTAACTCACAGACAAGGCCCAAGATGTCAGAATCTGTGAAACCACTTCCACCAAGAAGTTGTTCACCAGTGGAATATCCCCACCCAGGGCTTCATGCTAAGCCCACTAGTGTTTGGCATCTACTTCTTGGAAATCAAAGCCAAGTTCGCAGATGGCTATAAATTCTGAGATATAATAGATTCTCACAAGACACCAACATCTTGCAAAATGGTTTACAAATGACTGGTGCCAAAGCCAAGTACTAAAACTCAATGCCAAAAAAATTAATTATAATGTCCTTTGGAAAACTGTCAAGCCAAATTAATTACTCCATTGCTAAATCACCCCTAAGAGTTATCCCTGTAGTAAGGGATCTGGGAACATATGTAGACAGCAATCTGGCCTTTGATCAACATACAGCTAAGATAGTAAGAAATCATTCTACATTGTCCAACTTATAGGTAAGGGTATGGTAATAAGATCCAATGAAGTTACAGTAGCACTCTACTTGGTCCTCATCAGACCTACCATTAAATACAATGCCCTCTTTGGCATGTACCTAACCAGACATTTGAGACAGCTGGAATGCCCACAAAGGTTTCTCACTAGGAGAATTCAGGGTACAAATACCCTGTCCTACACTGATTGCCTAAAGGCTTTGTCTCTGTATTTAGTCTCCTACAGGCTGCTGAAAGAGGATCTTTGTCTGGCTGATAGGATTTCCTCTAACCCAACCCTGATGGATCTTTTGCACGTGAGCAAAACAAACAGCACCAGAAACACTAGATCCAGGGATCTGAACTTTACTTGTGAAATAAACAGAAAGTACTGGATAGACAGATAATTGTCCCAAAGGATCCCCACACTATGTAATAGGCTCCTCATCCATATACAATAGAGTACATCCCTGACCCTATTCAAACAAAACCTTGACAATTGGATGGGAAATTATACATGTACTCCCCGGTCTGGCCCACATGTCCCTTAAGGACAAAGGTCGTCAATAAGAAAATTATTACCCTAATAACCCCCCTAAAAATCCTTATTTACCCTCTACTAATATGCCCCCCATATAGATGCCCATGATAGTTGGGACCCAAATAGTTTGAGGTGTGCGACTATGCTTGTAAGGGCCCTAGTGGTCGTTAGCCTTGTAACAACTTATGAATCTATGAATTACTGTATGGTGATATTCTTCAGTTTGTTTTCTGACTGTGATCTATAGTTTTTTAGCCTGAACTTACTTTGCTCTGGTCATGTGATAGTTTGTATGCATGTTGAGCATGGTAATTTCCCCCACCAGACCTTGCCAAGTAGGATATGTGGCCACTGAACCAAAAAGGTTTGAGACCCCTATGTTCATCTCAAGAGGCAACATGGAAAAACATCAACAGGTTCATAGGTTGGTACTAGGCTATCAGCCCTAGGGCCTATGCAAGCCTAGCCATAACAGTTCCCTGGCTATTTCTTCCCACAATATTTACTTCCCTGGACCCTTGTCTAGCAGGGCGATTGACGTGATCCCCGGGGTGAATTTCCTATCTCCCATCCAATCGTCAAGGTTCCTTTTGAAGTGGGCCAAAGAGGCGCTCTGCTTGACATGTTTGGGCAGTCTATTCCAGAGTCTGGTGAGTCTCTGGGTCAGGAACCTATCCCTTCAGCATGTTTTGTTCATTGTGATGGCAAGATTTAGATCCCTGGAGCATGTGGCTCTGAGGGATTGGGATTTCTTTAAGTGTAGCATGTCTAACAGCTCTGGGTTTGACATGGCCTTGTATGTTAAGCAGAGATTGCCTCTGAGTAGATGATATGCGACACAGTATAGCTGGAGTTGTTTTAGACGGCCAGCATAGGGCATCTGCTTTAGGCCTGTGATTCTTTTAGTGAGGTATTTCTGCTGCCTTTCCAGTTGTTGCAGATGTCTTGAGAGGTACATACCAAACGGGGCATTGTATTCTATAATGGGTCTAATGAGGGATGAGTACAGTGGGACAATGACCTCCTTTTTTCTGGATGAAAAGCCTGTAGTGATGAAGTGTGCCACACAGAAGGATTTCCTGACTGTTGTGGCAATGTAGTTATCGAAGGTGAGACCACTGTCCACCAGTGTCCCTAAGTCTCTTGTCACACTTTCGGTGTTTAGTACTTCCACCTATGTGGTATTTCACGGGTACATGTTTTTTCCCAAAGGGGATAATTATACATTTCTTGACACTGAGCTTGAGCCCATGGCTCTGGCATCAAGTATCTGTTTCTTTAAGGCCCTTTTGTAGAATATCCACATCACTGTGGGTATCAAATAATTGCTCCCAGTATGCAGTCATCTGCTACCTTTGTTAGCCAGAGTCCCTTAGTGTTGGCCTGTACTTCAGAGAAGTAAATGCTAAACAAGAGCAGTCCCAGGACTGAACCCTGAGGTTCTCCACTTGTCACTTGTCTGGAGCTGGATTTGGAGTCAGCTACTTTTACAATGTGGGTTCTGTCAGTAAGCCTGCTGGCAACCCATCGAGTGATATAGGGATTAATACCCAGCTTAGTAAGTTTATCTATGATTCCAGAGTGGGGAATGGTGTTGAAGACCTTGGCGAGGTCCAAATAGGCTGTGTGGACCGCCTTACCCTCGTCTACAACTGGTAGCCTGGTGCAGTTATTTGCTAATATACAAGCTGAAAGGGTTACACATTAGAAAGAATAACATTTCCTAGACTACAGTATTAAGTACTCAGTGGTATCACCTCATATCTTGTTGTGTCTACATGATATTATTATGTGAAAAGAAGATTAATAAATATGCATTTAAATACAGATGCAACTACAGCTGGTCAAAACAAATAAAGATAAAGCTTAACTGATGTCAAGCTCAGACTGGCTTGAACTCCTAAATCAAAAGCTTGTTAGCCAAGGCAATGAAAATAGTCTGAGATAAAGTAATCATTTTGTTAGTTCATTCAATCAGTACTGCATTTACAACAAGCTGATTGGTGGGGTAGTTAAGCACAGGCTTCAGTAGCCACTGCTCTGCCATTGTTTTACTTGTGGAAATAAGCTATTCTAGCCCGACCCTGAATAAAGATGGTTCAAAGTTGCGAGTATGTTGTCTGCTCTTCTACATGTACAGTACTTTCAGGTAAGGTGAACCAGGCATTGCTCACTTACCTGTGTCCTAAGTACCACCTAAGGAGGGAAGTTACTGGTGTAGTGGCAAGCTCTAAATATTAAAACAACCTGCCTCAAAGCCCTCAATACCCTAAAAATTATTTATGAGCAAAAAGTGCTTATAAAATTCCATTCTGGCACTGTAGTTTAAGCCACTCCACACTACTCAAAACAAGAGCAGAGCCTACCCACTGCAGCTATACCATCTTGCAGTAAGAATTCAGATAAGCTGTTACTAAAATTGAATTAATGAGAAGTTTTACTCAAAATGATCTTACAACTATTGGAAACCCCAGACATTTAGAGTGAGTGAGTGAGTGAGTGTGTGTGTGTGTGTGTGTGTGTGTGTGTGTGTGTGTGTGTGTGTGTGCGCGCACGCGCGTGTATGTGTTTGTGTGCGTTTTTGTATGCATGCATGTGTAGCTGTGTGTTTTTGAAGAAATAAAATACACATGCACACACACATATGGAAAAACCAGGAACAGAAGCGTAAAATATTTTTGCTTTTTACATCTACTTTCAATGAAGCTAGGTCTACAACACAGTCTGACTCTGTGACATTGTGTGTGCATCTTGGAAAAAGTCTGTTTCTTTTTAGAATAGCACTGTTCTCATCTGACTATCTGCTAGACACAATCCAAGGACATTTCACAAATATGAAATTTGTGTTTTTTATGAAGTGAAAATTAATCGTATAGTTTACACAGATACAGAAGATCTGGAAGCTTGTTCAAAAAAGTCTATTTCTAATCTCTGAAATACTAAACAGCATTGCACAACGCCAGTACTAAAAAAACGCACAAGTTCCCCAGCCACTTTCAGTTCCAAATTTTATTGCACAACAAAACAGAAAGATGTAAGAAGCAACATTTCTCAATCTTCACATTAAACAGTCTGTTTCACAGTGTGTCCTATATAACTAGGTAACATGCATGTCAGACTAACAGGAACTTCTGAACAAAACGGAGGAGATGGCCAGACCTAGACTATCAATGTGCAGGCTTCTCACTCTTACAGTACCAAAATAAAGATACTTTACTCAATACATTAGTAACAACACTTCCTCTCTCCCAGCTTCTGTAGACATACAGTCATTAAACCTCACAGTGTACAACAATGCAGATAATAAAAGATAACCTCCCAAACTGTTTAATCCCATAATTACACAAGTGCCATGTCTTTATGGCTGAGGGTTGTGGAAGCTGTATACTATTTATGTGCGCACAGGAACAAACAATCCAGTGCAGAATTTGAAAACAGCAAGGCACTGATCCTTCAGAGTTTTATGCAGCAAAAAGGGCAATGGAAGTATGTTTCTTTCTCTGGATGACACAGCAAACTAAATTAAAGCAGATGTGAAAAAGCACTAGACTGCCAGAAAAATCATAAAAAGTGTTTATGTGTGTGTGTATGTCTAATTTGACCTTAATCACAATGCTGGAGATTTCTTACCTGAACGGATACGGCTCTTAAGGGAAAACTCAACATTTAGTAGAGACTCTTGCTGGTACAGTGGTATTGACATCAGCGCAATATGTTGGATGCCTTGGGTTTGATTCCCAAATGAGAACTAATACTGGGTAACCATTTGAAATGTCAGGACCCATTACAGCCAGTCCCAAAAGACTGACAATGAAAGGCTGAAAAAACAGATTTGTGTACACAAAGTCCAGGATAGCCATTTCCTGGAATATTCCATTTCCTCCAAGGTATGGAGATCTTGGAGTTATATATAAGTTTATGGGGTGCAGAAGGCTTGCCCTCTGCTAAAAAGAAGTTTAAAGGACAAGAGCGACATTTGAGATTCTCTCTTCTCCTGCAGTTTTAGTCTTTTTTTTTTTTGTTCTGTTGGTACTCGGCCTTACTCCCTCAACACAGAGCCCTAATTCTGTCCTTTCACTTCTATGATTCTAACATTGTCTAAGTAGTAGGCTTTCTCTGTATTATGTCTTTGAAATATTTGATGAAATGTAAAAAGGTGAGACAATACTGCTGTGAGACAGGGATCCTAAGATAAGGAATAGCTAACATGACAAAAGGGGAGGCAATACGGATTGTTACTTTTATCTTGTTTTCATAAGATGAATCCTATTTATTCTTTAAGATATGAAACACAAGCAGCATATTACTCTAGAATTCCACTGAAAATATGATTTTCCTTTTACTGTTACAATATTTAAATATTCATAATTCTTTGATACCCAGGAAAAGGAATAATTCACAATATTACGACTTTCAGTCTCTTCTTTCTCTCGGAAAACATGCAGACATAAATCAGCTGAAACAAAACCAGATTAAAACGACAAGGGGCTTGTACATATAGAATGTTAGATACAGCAGGGCTAGCCAACCAGCGGTATGAATACTGGCTCTAATGACTGTCACTGTTGAAGTGACACCCTGACTCAAAGTGCAAAAATGGAAAAAAAAGGGGCTGTGGATGGTGGATAATGGCAGAATCATTTAAAAATTAAACATACTGGATCTTTAATGGCAAGCTGAAAAAAAATCGGAAGAGGGAAATGGAGCAAGGTTAGCAGTCTAAAGGTGAGCAATCAGGTGGAAAGTGTCTCCAAATTGGACAAGTACCTCTATGCAAAAATATCAGTGCAGGATTTGATCCAGAGATACATCTGCAACAAAAATGTAAAATTATCTTGATGTTCAGTCTGATTTATTTTAAGTTCTGAGATTTCAACTTTTGCAAGCAGTTCTGAATGCTTCTTATAGTCTTACAAGGGTGAGCATTACATTTCTGTAGGAGGGTAGAAAGGGGGAAAGAATTGATTTCGGCTGCAAGTATTTTTTTCCAAAGCAGCTTTACTCATGTTACCTTTGTTACAAATTACTTCACAGCATTAATTTCAGTACTTCCTTTTCTGGCAGGTGACCCCCTTTCCTCTTTTAACTGTCCATTTTAAGTTTTATATATCTGGGTCACCCTATTATTGTTACACACAATCCTAAACTGTTAAGCATTTCCGCAAAGTCAACCACAAGAGATGCTGAAATAAATTACAAAACTATCTCCAAAACTGTCAGCTGCAGTAAATGTGACAAACTGGTTTTGCACATACAGACTATGCAGATGCCAGCATTGTGTGTGCTGTTCTAGAAACATTCCTCCTTTCACAGAAAAAAATACTTGTCTACAAATGCTGTTATACCCAGTGGTTCTCATTTCCTGGTAGTGTGGTGAGTAACTCCAGTGAAAGTAAACATAAACACTCACTAATGCTTTATTGATTGATTAGGTTAACTGTGTAAGCCAGAAAGAGGACAAGATCCATTTTCAAAGGCGAAATGGGAATAATATGTCCAGAAGCAGCATAAAGAAATTGTTCACAGTGAGTGGAACTGCTGTAAAAGTAATTATATGATGGGTGCAAAATTGCACTCTAACACAACAGGAGTATTTTCCGTACTCTGAGGTGCAGGACATTCAGACTTGAGTGCATTGATGAACAGTGGTTCATTCGTCCAATTCCCCTTACGTGAGGGTCTGGGGGCCGTTGCCCTCACCTAATAATTACACATGGAAATCTACCTGATAAAACCATATCACAAAACCCATTTGAAACAGAGGTACAACTAAGAATCAATATCGCTAACAAAAAATGAAGCACCAACCATGAACAACATGCCTTATCTTATTTAAATAGCTAATAACAGTATTAGTACTATAAAAGGCAGTCCAAATGGCAATTGCCACTTCTGAAATGTTGAACTTTTATCCTACGTTTAAACTGCTTACATCAATACTAGTGAACTTTACTTTTCCTTCCATCAGTGCTCCTTCTGACTGGATATTAAACAACCATCAATTTAAAAGTCAGTCCTCTGGGCCTTTCTTGTACTACAGTCCTACAGGTCTGAGGTAAGGAAAAGCAGAAGGGACGATTGTCATGTCTGCATAAGGACGAGGAAGGACACAGGACATGTGATTATAAAGTTTACAGTTTCAGCCACACCAGTCCTAAACATTGTGTTTGTTACAACAAAATCAGGTTCAACAACGCACCAAACACCTGCTAATTAAGGGTAAATAAATAAAATGAAGTAAACACCGCATGAAATTAGCCTTTAAAAGGTAAACAGGCACTGTCAAAGCACCACCAATGTCCGCTTACCTAGACTCAAAGTTATCAGCAATTGCACTGCTCCAAAGAGCAAAAATTGAAGAATTCAAAAATGTAAAAATTGAACTGTAATGGTTAGAAATAAGCAGCAGGATGACCTTTTCAGCTGGATCTAATTGGTTTACTAACAAATTCGGTAACAAAGTGGCCACTCATGAAGGTACTAAAACAGCTACCTGCACAGCTAAGGGAGTGCCACACAGAAAATTAGTTAAGCTTAAATACCTGGCTAGACTCTTTTGTGCATTTAAACTGTTATACTGACTAAGAAATGACATGAAAATGCATCCAGGCTCTCAAAATTTGAAACTCTTTAGCTACTGACAAAAATGTGGTGGTGGTGCTGTGGTAGCGTTGTCGCCTCACAGTAAGACACTGTCCAGTTCGATTCTCAGCTACAGCGTCTTCTGCGTGGAGACATGCGTGAATGGGCGTACCTTCGTTGAAGGTTGTGCGTCAGGGCTGGTAACTCGGCACGTAAAAATCAATTACCACTCATTAGCGGACCGGAGTTCCGCTGTGGAGACCCCTAACAGGGAAAAGCCGAAAGACACAACAACAACTACCTTAACCTATCATGCTGAACAAGCCCACATCAACATTGCTTCAATGCTACTAGGCACTTAGCCTCTTAAGATCTTTCAGCCAATGGCAAAATATATTAATATCCACATTAGAACATGCTCTCAAACTCTGTAGATTACTGTGTTAATGCCCACATCAGAATATGTGTACCTCTGTTGCATTAGGCTCACACATCAATGCCTACTGGCTAGCAACCAGTGTAAACAGGATATGTAGATTTATCTCTCTGACTAGTAAGACAAAGTACTATTATCCCCCCTTACCCAAAGCTAAATACTTACCTACACAAGCAAAGGATATTAATCTTTGTCTTTCAATAATTCTTATAATATTCTAAAAAAAACTGCACTTCATTTCACTATAACAGGCTGTCAAACACCCCTCCCTATACTAATTGATCTGATCATGAAGAAAGAAGGCAGTCAGTCTAACCCAGTACTTCTAACGTTACTTCTCAACTGATGAAAATGTACTCTTTAGGGCAAGCCAGCCATCTGGAATTGCCTCACTCCTGACATAAGGAAAACAACTCTTATGCTTTCAGGACTGAACACCTGTCTACCCTCACTAGACTGATGGCACATATCTGTTTTACAGATAACGGGCAGAATTCAGTTTACTAAATTTTTTCTTGCGTCTAGTCATCTCCTATACAATACTAATATCTTACATCCCCTCCTACATAATTTTATAACTTACTTCAATATATCTCTTGAACTTTTTACAAACCTATATAATTCTACAATCTTCCTTCCTACATAATATCATAACTAACTTCATTACGTATCTTGAACTCCTTGCAGACCTTTCTTTACTGAAATGAAAAACACTAACTTCTTTACAATAATGTTTCCCTTTTGCAAGACTGTACAGCTGGAACAACTTACAGACTTATATTTGTTGATGTAAATACTTTACTGTATATACCTCTCTTATGTTTGTTGTTTCATGAGAAATACAACTGTTTTTCTGAGAACTGTCTGAAATTCACTTGTTAATATAAATGCACTGTGGTGGAGCTTTTCTCCCCAGGCCTCTGCTGAAAATGGGGTCTGCACAGTCAGATTTTCTCAGTCAACAAAAATAAATAAATCAATCTCTAC